>NC_073404.1:31413003-31653003 GCF_028641065.1 Leucoraja erinaceus
CCGCCCCACAGTGCAGCTTCACCCCCCCCCCCCCCCCCCCCCCCCCCACAGCAACCTAACCCTCACTCTTCACACCCCCCCCCCACCTCACCGCAGTTTAATTTGCGACCCCTCTCTGCCTGCCATCCTCCCTCTGGTTTAAACATGGATTCCCAATATAATCTCACCTTTATTACTGCATTCATAATATGCATTCCCAATATAATCTCACCCTTATCGCATCCATAATATAAAATCATTTCAACTGCATTCACTATATAATCTTCTTTATAAATGCATTGTTGCATCCATATTATAAAGTCACTAACGCCATTAACAATATAATTTCATTTTTACCTGCAGCCACAATATAATCTCTCTTTTTTACTGCAATGGTGCATCCATACTATAATTCACTTTTTAAACTGCATTCACAATATAATCTCACTCTTAACTGCATTACTGCATCCATGATATAAACTCACTTTCACAATTACATTTTCAATATAAACTCGCCTTTATAACTGCAATAGTATAAAATCACGTTTTAAATCCATTTATAAAATACTCACTTTTAACTGCATTTGCGATATAATTTCACCTTTATAATTTCATTACTGCATCCATAATATAAACTCACTTTAACTGCATTCACAGTATAATCTCTTTTTTCACTGCATTTACAATATAATCTCAGTTGTGCATTCACAATATAATCTCACCTTTATAACTGCGCTGCTGCATCTATAATGTAAAATCACTTTTTAAATCCATTCACAATATCATCTCACTATAAATCTCACTGCAGGCACAAAATGTGAGTGTACCTCAGCACTACTGAAGAGAAGGAATGGGTGGCGTTTCGGGTGAAGACCCTTCTTCAGTTCCTTCCTACACATTTTGTCATCTGCAATTCCTTTATAAATGCATTGCTGCATAAGGTCAATAGGCCATAAGTGATAGGAGCAGAATTAGGCCATTCGGCCCATCAAGTCTACATTCAATAGTGGCTGATCTATCTCTCCCTCTCAAACCCATTCTCCAGCCTTCTCCCCATAACCATAATTTATAATATACTGTAAAATTACTTTCACTGCATTAACATTATAATCTCACATTTATTACTACCTCCATGATATAAATCACTAACTGCATTCACAATATACTCACCTTTATTACTGCATCCACAATATAATCTCGCCTTTGCAACAGTATTCCTGCATCCACAATAAACTCACGTTTTAACTGCATTCACAATAATCTCCTTTATAACTGCATTGCTCCATCCATAATATGTCACTGTTCAACTGCATTGTTTCTCTCCACAATATAACCTCACTTTTTTCTGCAGCTTTTTAACTGCATTGCTGCATTTACAAATGAACATCACATTCTATGCTGCATCCAGAATACACCATCTTTTTTCTGCAGCTCTCAACTGCATCATTGCATTGGCAATATAATCTCACCGTTAATTGAATTGCTGCATCCATTGTATCATCTTGTCTTTTTGCTGCAGCTTTTAACTGCATTGCTACATCTGCAATATAACTTCAGCTTGCTACTGCATTGCTGCATCTGCAGTATCATCCCGTCTTTTTCTGCGATTTTTTAACTGCATTGCTGCATCCACAACATATTCTCAACTTTTTGTTTGCAAATGTGTGAACTGCATTGCTGCAAGTGCATACATTGGGATTGCAAGCAAAGAATTTCACTGTGCCTTGTCACAAGTAACAATAAAGTATTTAATTCCATTCCATAACCTCGAGCTTCTCTGCCATTTTAACTGAAATGTCCTGCCCTTAATTGTAACTGAATGACCATAATAATGAAACTCCACCTTCCATCTGCCACTCTAACTGCACTGTTGCATTCATAATGGAATTTCACCTGTGCTCCACTGCATGGCTATACCCTCACTACAAAACCTCGCCTGCAGGACATTAACTGCATTGCTCTTTAAAATCATGCAACTTCACCTTCACAATGTTAATTGCTAACTGCATTGTTGTGACCACACTGTAATTTCTCTTCACCCCAGTCGCCTCGTAACTGCGTTGTTATATCCACCATGCAACTGAAGAAGGGTCATCTCTTTTCTCCAGAGATGTTGCCTGACCCGCTGAGTTACTCCAGATTTTTGTGTCTATGCAACTTAACCTTTTGTCAATTAGTAAATGCATTAGGCAGCACGGTGGCACAATGGTAGAGTTGCTGCCTTACAGCGTTTGCAGCGCCGGAGACCCGGGTTCGATCCCGGCTACGGGCGCTGTCTGTACAGAGTTTGTATGTTCTCCCTGTGACGTGCGTGGGTTTTCTCAGGGTGCTTCGGTTTTCTCCCACACGCCAAAGACGTGCAGGTTTGTAGGTTAATTGGCTTGGTGTATCTGTAAATTGTCCCTAGTGTGTGTAGGATAGTGTTAATGTGCGGGGATCGCTGGTCGGCGCGGGCTCGGTGGGCCGAAGGGCCTGTTTCCACGCGGTATCTCTAAACTAAACTAAACAACTAAACATAGCTGTGATAACAATGCGGCTTCATCTTACTTCTGCCACTCTTTAACTGCATTGCTGCATCCATAATGCATCTTTCCTCTGCTGCATCCTCATAACTGCACTGACAACAATATATCTCTGCAACATTGCTGTGTTACTGATGGAAACTTTCATGGGTATTCCAAAACACACACCACGCCTATTTACTCACGGAGACATGAGGGACTGCTGATGCTGGAATCTTGAACCAAACACAGAGTGCTGGAGGAACTCAGCGGGTCAGGCAGCACCTATAGAGGGCGTTGGCAGACAATGTTTTGGGTTGGGTACCTTCTCAAGTATTCATCGGTCCGTTCCTTCCACAGATACTGCCTGACCCGCTGAGTTCCTCCAGCACTTTGTGTTTTTCCCCATTTTGTTCATGTTTCCTTTGCTTTTTCTCTTGTCACTCGGATTGTAAAGTTGGCTGTAAAAACTGGAGCCTTCGCTACAGTTCAATGAATGAATGAATGAATGAATGAATACTTTATTGTCACAAGTCACAGTGTAATTCTTTGCTTGGGTACGCAAGGTATGCAAAGAGTCGCCACATAAAGGCCGCTGACACAGTTACAAAGTACCCGCGCCCCGACCCCCTTTGGAAATAGCTGCCAGGGAGGATAAACACGAAAAGCTGGAGTTTTGGGTGACAGAGTCAGGGGAAAGGGAAACGAGAGATATAGATGGTGATATAGAGAGATATAGAACAAATGTAAGTAAGTAGGTTTATTGGCCAAGTATTCACATACAAGGAATTTGCCTCGGTGCTCTGCCCACAAGTAACAACAAAGTGACAGTTACGAATGACTCAAACACAAAACATTAATAATGATAAAACACCATTGATCAAACATGTGAACCAACAAAATACCAGATCAAAGGGAGGCTGCAGATATTTGGCTGTTGAGTAGAGCAACTACTCGTGGATAAAAACTGTTTTGATGTCTGGCTGTGGCAGCTTTGACAGTCCGGAGTCGCCTTCCAGAGGGAAGTGATTCAAAGAGTTTGTGGCCAGGGTGAAAGGGATCAGAGATGATCTTGCCCGCTCGCTTCCTGGCCCTTGCAGTTCATCAATGGAGGGAAGGTTGCAGCCAATAACCTTCTCTGCTTTTCGGACGATTCGATGCAGCCTCCAGGTGTCGTGCTTGGTGGCTGAGCCAAACCAGACCATGATGGAGAAGGTGAGAACAGACTCTATGATGGTTGTGTAGAATTGGACCATCATTGCCTGTGGCAGATTGTGCTTCCTCAGCTGCCGTAGGAAGTACATCCTCTGTTGTGCCTTTTTGACTGTGGAGTCGATGGTGGCCCCCCATTTAAGGTCCTTGGAGATGATGGTTCCCAGGAACTTAAAAGACTCCACAATGTGACTGTGGTGTTGTTGATGGTGAGTGGGGGGAGGGGAGGGGGAGCTCTCCTAAAGTCTACAATCAATTCCAATGCCTTAAGAGCATTGAGCTCCAGGTTGTTGCGATGGCACCAGGATGCCAGTTGTGACACTTCCTGTCTGTAGGCAGATTCCTCCCCATCCTGGATCAGTCCAATCAGGGTTGTGTCGTCCGCAAACTTGAGAAGCTTGACAGAGGAGTCTGTGGAGGTGCAGTCGTTGGTGTAGAGAGAGGGGAGTGAAATGAATGAAAGATATGCAAAAAGTAACGATGATCAAGGAAAGGTAGAGCCCACAATGGTCCATTGGGATGCCAGGGGTGGTAACTGAGGCAGGTAGAGTAGTTTAGATGGGGCATCTTGGTTGGCAGGGATGAGTTGGGCCAAAGGGCCTGTTTCCGGGCTGGATGACTCTATGACTTTGATTCGATGGCAATGCAAGCATTGTCACAAAAGCAAGGTGGTGAATTATCAAATTACCTCCAAGCCCTGAATCTGCCTGACAGAATGCAAATTCAATGCTGGCATTTATATCCAGAGGACTGGAATACAAAAGCAGGGATGTAATGCTGAGACTCTATAAGGCGCTGGTCAGGCCACATTTGGAGTACTGTGAGCAATTTCGGGCCCCATATCCGAGGAAGGATGTGCTGGGTCTGGAGAGGGTCCAGAGGAGGTTTACAAGAATGATCCCAGGAATGAGTGGGTTAGCATATGATGAGCACTGGGCCTGTACTCGCTGGAGTTTAGAAGGTTGAGGGGGGACCTCATTGAAACGTACAGAATAATGAAAGGCTTGGATAGAGTGGATGTGGAGAGGATGTTTCCACTGGGACCAGAGATCACAGCCTCAGAATTAAAGGGGGCTCTTTGAGAAAGGAGGTGGGTGGTGAATCAGTGGAACTCATTGCCACAGAGGGCTGTGGAGGCCAAGTCAGTGGATATTATTAAGGCAGAGATAGACAAATTCTCGATTAGAACGGGTGTCAAGGGTTATGGGGAGAAGGCAGGAAAATGGGATTAGGAGGCAGAGATCAGCCATGATTGAATGGCGGAGTGGACTCGATGGGCCGAATGGCCTAATTCTACTCCTATCACTTGTGAACTGCAAATGGTCAGCAGGTCTGTGCTGAGAAGTGGACACTGCAGCTCAGGGCTTCCTCAGCACTGCCAGCCAGCTAGGATATCCACCCATCACCCAGCTATAGAGCAGACACATTGGTGGTCAAGCCTGGTCTGCAGTTTCCATCTCCTGCCTTTGGCATTACGTGAAGCACAAGATGAATTATTCGCTGCTACAACTGCATGGGTGTCGGGGGTTATGGGGAGAAGGCAGGAGAATAGAGATAGGTCAACCATGATTGAATGGTGGGGTAGACTTGAAGGGCCGAATGGCCTTATCCTGCTCCTAGAGTTTAAGAAATAATGAAATATTTTACACGAATTTCTCTGTGGGATGGAACTGCAGATGCTGGTTTATACTGAAGATAGACACAAAATGCTGGAGTAACTCAGCGGGACAGGCAGCATCTGTGGAGAGCAGTGGGTGACGTTTTGAGTCGAGACCCTTCTTCAGACCGTTCATTCATTTGTTCTACATCACCATTTATATCTATCGTTTCCCTTTACCCACGACTCTCAGTCTGAAGAAAGATCCCATCGCAAAACGTCACCTATCCATGTTCTCCAGAGATGCTGCCTGAACCGCTGAGTTACTCCAGCATTTTGTGTCTATCTTAAATGGATTGCTGCTGAGTGTTCCATCTACTAGATTGCATTTTCATTTATTTCCATCTCAAATTGCATTCATTTACTTGCAGAAACATAATCCGATGAAACAAACACCATTCTCTTTCTTTGCTCGTCTCTGTCCAATAATCTGACGTGCGAACAATGCCCTGATTTGTTCTGCATTGCCCGAAGAACTCAAGCAACCACAATGTCTCACGAGCAGGGCCAGGTTTTGCACTAATCTCAGCTGAGGTGTTTGGGCAAAAAAATACTAAAAATACTATAGATGTCAGTGCTCTTGGATCACAAGCAAGAGTTTTGTTGCTGGTCACTGTCCACTGCCCCCCGCTGGAAAGAGACTGCATGTGTAACTCATGAGTGCCCGCTTGCGTTTATTCTCCATACGATATGATAAAACTTAATTTATCCCAGGAGGGAAATTGATCATAAAATACAAAATACATGAAACATGAAATTAAAGTGACCAGTGGAAAGGCTTGAGGGATGAGGTGGGGTCAGTCTCAGTCTCAGTCTCAGTCTACCCCACAACAGAAAGGGGGGGAGTTGTACAGTTTGATAGCCACAGGGAAGAAGGATCTCCTGTGGTCTGTGCTGCATCGTGGTGGAACCAGTCTGTTGCTGAAGGTGCTCCTCAGGTTGACCAGTGTGTCATGGAGGGGGTGAGCTGTATTGTCCAGGATGCTCCACAGTTTGAGGAGCATCCTCCCCTCCAAGACCAACCTCCAGTGAATCCAACTCCAACTCCACCCCCAGGACGGAGCCGGCCTTCCTGAGGAGTTTGTTGATCCTATTGGTGTCCGCAGCCTTCGCCCTGTTGCCCCAGCACACGGCAGCGTAGAAGATGGCACTGACCACCACCGATTGGTAGAACATCTGCAGCATCTTACTGCAGATGTTGAAGGAGTGGAGCCGTCTCAGAATGTCCAGCCGGCTCTGTCCCTTCTGTACATGGCCTCAGCGTTCCTGGACCAGTCCAGTTTACTGTCCAGGTACACTCCAAAGTGTTTGTACTCCCTGGTAAACTGCACATGGAGACAGTGATGGAGACAGGGGTGTTCCTCTCCTCCTAAAGTCCACCACTAACTCCTTAGTCTTGTAGGCGTTTAGCTGCAGGTGATTCAGCCCACACCATCAACAAAGTCATTGACCACACCTCTGTTTCAGCTGCCCTCCCCTCACTGATCAGCCCACTATTGCAGAGTCATCCGGAAACTTCTGCAGGTGGAAGGAGACGGAATTATATCAGAAGTCTGAGGTGTGAAAGACGCAGGAACGGTGGGCTACTGGTACATGTGCCCATACACTTCATATAGTCCTGCACGTTCCTGTATGTTGGAATTGTCATACCAGGCCACGATGCAACCAGTCAGCATACTTTCTGCAAAGACACAAGGTGCTGGAGTAACTCAGCGGGTCAGGCAGCATCTCTGGAGAGAAGGAATGGGTGACGTTTTGGGTCAAGGCCCTTCTTCAGAGTCTGAAATCTGTGACCTCCAGGTTCAGGAGCCGCGTCTTCCCAACAACCATCAGTCTCCTGGACACTGCACAACACCAACTAAACTGTGAACTGTCATGAAGATAGACACAGAGTGCTGGAGTAACTCAGCAGGTCAGGCAGCATCTGTGGAGAACGTGGATAGGTGACGTTTCACAGAGTGCTGGAGTAACTCAGCGGGTCAGGCAGCATCTGTGGAGAACATGGATAGGTGACGTTTCACAGAGTGAGGGAGGAACTCCGCGGGTCAGGCAGCGTCTGTGGAGCACATGGATAGGTGACGCTTCACAGAGTGCAGGAGTAAGTCAGCAGGTCAGGCAGCAGCTGTGGAGAACATGGATAGATGACGTTTCACAGAGTGCTGGAGTAACTCAGCAGGTCAGGCAGCATCTGTGGAGAACATGGATAGGTGACGTTTCACAGAGTGCTGGAGTAACTCAGCGGGTCAGGCAGCATCTGTGGAGAACATGGATAGGTGACGTTTCACAGAGTGCTGGAGTAACTCAGCGGGTCAGGCAGCGTCTGTGGAGAACATGGATAGGTGACGTTTCACAGAGTGCTGGAGTAACTCAGCGGGTCAGGCAGCATCTGTGGAGAACATGGATAGGTGACGTTTCGGGTCTGAACCCTTCTCCAAATTGTCTTGCTTGCACCAAGCACTTTGGGTTTTTTGCAATAATATAGTTTTTTTTTAATTTAATTTTTTAGTTTTTTGTTTATCTTTGAGCACTGTGTTTACAGACGTGTTAAGCTGCTGAAAGCAAGAATTTCATTATTCTGTTTACGGTAAACAATAAAACACCTTTGACTGTTGATAAAGGGACAAAAAAGGTAGCCATTGGCTGTGGTTGAAAGTGCAGGGGCCAAATCACTAAGCAAGTCCAGAAGTGATAGGAGGCAGAATGAGGCCATTCGGCCCATCAATGAAATGATTGAACTGGGTGATGGAGTGTGGGATTCAGGGTTGAGATTGTAGTTACAGCAGCGTGCTGCGTGAAGCTGTGTTGCCGCTGCCACTATGCACAATATTTCTACACTTATGTAATGGGACAGGGAGCCACGTAGCTAAATCTACCGATGAGTCAAAGGCGGGTGGGACTGTGTGACGTGCAGTGAAGTAATAACTTACAGAGTGAAGGTAGACAAAAATGCTGGAGAAACTCAGCGGGTGAGGCAGCATCTATGGAGCCAAGGAATAGGTGACGTTTCGGGTCGAGGCCCTTCTTCAGACTGATCTCCCCCTCCCCCACCCCCACCTCAGTCTGAAGGGCCTGTTTCCACGCTGTATCTCTAAGCTAAACTAACCATTGCAGTGAGGCCTATTGTGAGAGTGGTGTGGGACAGCTTTAAACTTGCTGATGTCTCCTGTAAATGGAACTGATGAAGATGCATCGTTTTAATTTGGTTATAGATGGGTTATATCGACCTTGCATGGCATTGCAGGTATTGATGCTAACTCCATCCCTGCTCCTCTCCATGTCTGGCCCACATCACCTCTCACCAATAGCTTGTGTCCTCCTCAATTTTGATATTGTTCTTTGGTGATTTTAGAAGCTAATCCCCCTGAACACAGACCACTGTTTACAGAAAACAATGTGATTCCAATTGGAATATGTGTGGATTTATATCAGTTATGAGGATTTTATGTTGCGATTAAATATGTGCTGCCTGAAACATGGAGATACATCGATCGAACAACAACATCAAACCAAGTGCAAGTGTCAACATTTACCTTAAAGCACACAAAGTGCTGGAGTAACTCAGCAGGTCAGGCACCATCCCTGGAATAGATGGACAGGTGACGTTTCACGTCAAGATACTTCTGTTTATAGAAAACATTTGATTCCAATTGGAATATGTGTAGATCGTAGGGAACCTCACCTATCCATGTTCTCCACAGATGCTGCCTGACCCGCTGAGTTATGGTGCAGCAGCATCTGTGGAGCTAAGGAAATAGGCAACTTTTCGGGGCCGAAATCCTTATGGAAATAGGCAAAGTTTCGGGCCGAAACCCGGAAGGGTTTCGGCCCGAAACTTTGCCTATTTCCTTAGCTCCATAGATGCTGCCTGACCCGCTGAGTTACTCCAGCACTCTGTGAAACGTCACCTATCCATGTTCTCCACAGATGCTGCCTGACCCGCTGTGTTACTCCAGCACTCTGTGAAACGTCACCTATCCATTTTCTCCACAGATGCTGCCTGACCCGCTGAGTTACTCCAGCACTCTGTGAAACGTCACCTATCCATGTTCTCCACAGATGCTGCCTGACCCGCTGTGTTACTCCAGCACTCTGTTCCTTTTTGAAAACCGGCATCTGCAATTCTTTGTTTTTACTTTCAAAATGTAACTCTGCTGGTGGTGCTGGATTATCTGACAGTTTTGGTGAGAGGAGAGGAGAGAGGGATTCTACACATTGACGTGCCGTCTCTGACAGGAAACGGTGTTCTCCCTAATGCCCCTGTCCCACTTGGGAAACCTGAACGGAAACCACTGGAGACTTTGCGCCCCACCCAAGGTTTCCGTGCGGTTCCCGGAGGTTGCAGGTGGTTGCCGGAGGTTGCAGGTAGTGGAAGCAGGTAGGGAGACTGACAAAAACCTCCGGGAACCGCACGGAAACCTTGGGCGGGGCACAAAGTCTCCAGAGGTTTCCCTTCCTAAGTGGGACATTACTCTACAGTGGGGGAGAGAGCAATGGCTGCTCAGTGTGTTACAGTTTCCTTCCACACTCCAACGGTATTTGTAGGTAAATTGGCTCAGTATAAATTGTAAATTGTCCCTAGTGTGTGTAGGATAGTGCTAGTGTGCGGGGATCGCTGGATGGTACGGACTCGATGGGCCGAAGGGCCTGTTTCTGCGCTGTATCTCTAAACTAAAACTAAAAATGAAAACAGTCAAGAAAATGTAGAGACTAAAGAAACTGCAGATGGTGGATTCTACGACAATGAACAGAGTACAACAGGTAACATTTACAAAATCCTCTCCCAGGATAAGGTGACGTTACATTTACAATGAATATTATCTACTTTATGCAAGATAAACTCTTCTATTGACTTCATCTACACCTGCAAGGCCAGCAGCATCATCAAGGATGAGTCACTCCCTCTTCTCCCCTCTCCCATCGGGTAAAAGGTACAGAAATGTGAAAACGCACACCTACAGATTCAGGGACAGTTTCTTCTCGGCTGTTATCAGGCAACTGAATCATCCTACCACAACCAGAGAGCGGTCCTGAACTACGATCTACCTCATTGGTGACCCTCGGACTATCCTTGATGGGACTTTACTGACTTTACTTTGCACTAAACGTTATTCCCTTATCATGTATCTATACACTGTGGACGGCTCGACTGTAATCATGTATTGCCTTTCCGTTGACTGGTTAGCACACAACAAAAGCTTTTCACTGTACCTCGGTACAGGTGACAATAAACTAAACTGAACTGATAACTCTCAGTGCATCGTTTCCAAATGTTGAATGACAATTCCAGTCACTCATTCCGTTACAAAGTCACGTATGTTCAGATCTTGTGTGTTTCCAGTGCTGTACCTTTGTGATACGAGATGCGAGACTCTACAGCAATGCATTTTGGCACTGCACAATGAAAGCAAACCTTTTGTTTTTAAAGTTATAGGTAGACAAAAATGCTGGAGAAACTCAGCGGGTGAGGCAGCATCTATGGAGCAAAGGGCCTCGACCCGATAACGTCACCCATTCCTTCGCTCCATAGACACTGCCTCACCCGCTGAGTTTCTCCAGCATTTTTGTCTACCTTCGATTTTTCCAGCATCTGCAGTTCTTTCTTAAACATTTTAAAGTTATGAAATGAGACGCACTCTGAATTGTTACTCGTATGCAAAGTTCCGTTATTCAAGGTGGTTAAGTTAAACTAAACAATATAGATTTGGTCGACGTGGCCAAGATGGGCCGAATGGCCTGATTCCATGCTGTATAACTCAATGACCCTGTTCGTGGCACAGTAGCACAACTAGTAGATCTGCTGCCTCACAGCGCCAGAGATCCAGGTTCCACCCTGACAAGTGTCAGAGGTCATATTGAGAAGGCAAGAGAATGGGGTTAGGAGGGAGAGACATATCAGCCATGATTGAATGGCGTAGACTTGATGGGCTGGATGGCCTCATTCTGCTCCTATCACATGACCTTGGCCGCTGGCTTTGTGACCTTGTTCCTCTTTCACAAGTCACGGTGAAATCCTTAACTTGCCGATGATAGCGATGGTATGCAAATCGTCACTACATAAAGGGCACTGTCAAATTTACAAAGTGCCCCCGCTGGGTCCTGGTTTGTTCTCCCCTCCCCTCCCCCCCTTCACCCCTCCCCCTCCTCCTGGTGGTCTCCTCACACTGGGTCCTCCATTGTTCTTCCCCCTCCCCCTCCCCCCACTCTTGCAGTGTTTCTCCTGCATCCTCATGGCACTGGTGTGAACAGGTGATCAATGGCTAGCATGGACTTGCTGGGCAGAAGGGCCTGTTTCTCTGCTGTATCTTTCAATCAGTCACAGAGACAGGTGATGATTGGACTGTGACGGCAGGTTTGAGAGATGGAAGGAGGTATCTGGGATCTAATGGTGACATTGCAGGCGCGGTGACCTCTGGTGGCCTTGCTGTCCACAGGCCACGGACACCAGGGGGCCTTGCTTTCGTCAATCAATATGGACTGAGGTGTCACAATGATGTTGAGCGGCACGTCTACCAACACACCACACCATGCATGAAGTGCTAGCTACACATACACACACACAGACACACACACACGCACGCACACACGCACACGCACACGCACACACACACACACACAAAGCGCTAGCTACACACGCACACACACACCACACCATGCATGAAGCGCTAGCTACACATACACACACAGCCGCACACACACGCACACACACACACACACACACACACACACACACACACGCACACACACACACACACACGCACACACACACACACACATGCATGAAGCGCTAGCTACACACACACACACACAGACACACACACACACACACACACACACACACACACACACACACACAGCACACACTCCACTCTTGTTATTACAAGGCCACCTCATAATACAATACCCATCATGTCAATACTGTATTCAAATGATGACGTCTTAGCAAGCACAGCTCACATCATTTTATACAATTTGATTCTTGTGTTATGATATATTAAACCACGTTAATTTTTTTCTAAACAAAAGGATATTTCTGCCAGATCATCTCTGAGTCTGGAGCGATTGGAAGAGTAAAGCACGAAGCTATCCAGAATAATCTGCAACATCTCGCATGTATGAGCAGTGCTTTAGAGAATGGACAGTGGGTTAACAAAGAGTATTGTCTGGAACCAGAGCTT
The DNA here is from genome assembly GCF_028641065.1 of Leucoraja erinaceus. Lineage (NCBI taxonomy): Eukaryota > Metazoa > Chordata > Chondrichthyes > Rajiformes > Rajidae > Leucoraja > Leucoraja erinaceus. The sequence goes on from NC_073404.1 coordinate 31,425,528, forward strand.
GAATTGTTTGTCCTCGCTACTGAGAAGGCTTATGACTGATAAGGTCAGAAGTGATAGGAGTAAATTAGGCCATTCGGCTCATCAAGTCTGCTCTGCCATTCAATCATGGCTGATCTATCTCTCCCTCCTAACCCCATTCTCCTGCCTTCTCCCCATAACCCCTGACCCCCATACTAATCAAGAATCTATCCATCTCTGCATTAATATTGCCCATTGACTTGGAAGATAGCACAAAACGCTGGCGTAACTCAGCGGGACAGGCAGCATCACGGGATAGATGGAATGGGTGATGTTTCTGTGAGATGGGTCCAATGACATTGCCCCCACAGCCGTCTGTGGCGATGAGCTCCACAGATTCACCACCCTCTCACTCCGACGTGCCGGCATGTTTATGTTCTTAGACATCTGACAACATTCGGCAAGTCCACAAGGATCCTCTCCAACGTCTACAGATGATGTGCTTTGGATGGTTTTGGTCGATGGTACAGTGTATTGTGCTCACTCCCACCTGCACCAGATAACCACTGATGAGGTGTGTGTGCAGTAATCAACCAGAACCAGAACCAAATGTCCTTTAAACCTTCCCCTCTCACCTTATAGCTATGCCCTCTAGTCTTGGACTACTGAGGAATTTCCACTCCTGAGGCTAAAGGTTCTGTCTACCTGCTCTATCTACGCCTCTCACAATGTTATACATCCTACCTGTTCTCCTTCAACCGCAGACGTTCCAGATCTGTCCAACCTGTCTGTGCCTGAAGCTGAAAGTCTCTAATCCAGGCAGCATTCTGGTAAACCTCCTCTGCACCCTCTCCAAAGCCGCCACTATTATGGGCCGGATACCCACTATTACTGATTATTAATTTGCTTTGTTTAGAGGTACAGAGATAGGGCGAGGAAACACACCCATTGCGTGCATGCGTGCCGACCAGCGACCACGACGGGCGACCACCACGCACGCTAGCACCGTCCTACACACTTTACCGAAGCCAATTAACCTACAAACCTGCACGTCTTTGTGGGAGGAAACCGGAGCGCCCGGAGAAAACCCACGCAGGTCACGGGGAGAACGTGCAAACTCCGTACAGACAGCACCCGTAGTCAGGATTGAACCCGGGTCTCTGCCATCGTGAAGTGGCAACTGTACTGCTGCGCCACCGTGCCGCGCCAATATTTGTCAGGCTGTTCTATTTGTTCTACATCTCTCTACATCACCATCTATATCTCTCGTTCCCCCTCCCCGACTCTGTCTGATGAAGGATCTCGATCTAGAACACATGGCATTCCTCATCCGCTCAGTCCGACTAAACCTACATGATCTCCAGTAATACTGCCTGACCCGCTGAGTTACTCCACCACTGTGTCTATCCCCAATTAAACACTCTGGACTCTCGACTCTGGAGTGTTCTCCCTGCTTTTTCTCACAGTTGTGTGAGTCTGTGGAATTCTCTGCCTCAGTGGAGGCAGGTTCTCTGGATACTTTCAAGAGAGAGCTAGATAGAGCTCTTAAAGATAGCGGAGTCAGGGGATATGGGGAGAAGGCAGGAACGGGGTACTGATTGGGGATGATCAGCTATGATCATATTGAATGGCGGTGCTAGCTCGAAGGGCCGAATGGCCTACTCCTGCACCTATTGTCTATGTTTCTTTGGCTCCTACTCCAGTATTGTGTGTCTATCTTCGATTTAAAGCAGCATCTGCAGTTCCTTCCTGCAGCATATCTCCAGTCACAGATTCCTTCATCAGCTTTAGCAGCTCGATGAGACAGTGCTGGGTAAACATCGCCTGCCTTTCATCTGTGGACCGACCACAAGCCGGCACTGGAGGCAGCTTTTATTGGTTCCCTGTCTGCTACCAATGGGATAACAGAACAGCTCCTGTATCCAAGTGGGAACTGTGAAGATCGGCAGCTATTGAACAGCGACGGACCTTCTCACTGCAGAGAGAGCACCACAACACTAGCCATGTCGACTCACTCATTCATGCTGCAATCATACTCTATCCCCAGGGTCAGTGACATTCAGTTTTTGCCCATAGTTCAGTAAAAAATCTCGAGGTAGAAACAGAGACTGCAGATACATAATACATCATTTGTTTATACAAGCTGCTGGAGTAACACAGTGTGTCGGGCAGAATGTGTGTAGGATAGTGCTGGTGTGCCTGGATCGCTGGACTCAGCGGGCCACAGTGCCTGTATCTGTATCTCCAAACTAAGTAAATTGATATTCAGTAAAGTGGATAACAATTTGTTGATAATTCAAGACAGACACAAAATGCTGGAGTAACTCAGCGGGACAGGCAGCATCTCTGGAGAGAAGGAATGGGTGACGTTTCGGGTCGAGACCCTTTTTCAGACTGAGAGTGAGGGGAGAGGGAGATACAGGGATATGCAAGGTGTGAAAACAAGAGATCAAAGCGGGCGAAGATTAAGGGAACTGCAGAATAGATCCTTGTTACCTGAAAGGAAGGTGAGGACGAGGCTACACTCAGTATCATTTAATCAGGAGGTTGGAGAACTAGGATGGGGAGGGGCGGAGAGAGAGGGGATGCAGCGGTTATTTGAAGTTAGAGAAGTCAATGTTCATACCGCTGGGGTGTAAACTGCCCAAGCGAAATCTGAGCTGCTGTTCCTCCAATTCACACCGCAATAATAATTCGATTTAATTAATTCAATTATATTTTATTGTCACATGTAACTAAGTACATTCTCTGGAGACAATAGAGGGGTAAGCCATTTAGAACGGAGACGAGGAAACACTTTTTCTCACAGAGAGTGGTGAGTCTGTGGAATTCTCTGCCTCAGAGGGCGGTGGAGGCCGGTTCTCTGGATACTTTCAAGAGAGAGCTAGATAGGGCTTAAAAATAGCGGAGTCAGGGGATATGGGGAGAAGGCAGGAACGGGGTACTGATTGGGGATGATCAGCCATGATCACATTGAATGGTGGTGCTGGCTCGAAGGACCGAATGGCCTACTCCTGCACCTATTGTCTATTGTCAAATACGTTTGTTGTAGTAGGGGATTTCAACTTTCCCAATATAGACGGGGAAAATCATAGCGTGAAGGGTTTAGATGGGGTGCAATTCCTCAAAAGTGTTCAGGAGAGTTTTCTAAAACAGTATGTGGAGGCCCCCACACGTGAGAGGGCAACACTGGATCTAGTATTGGGAAATTGGGAAGGCAAGTTAATAATGTGTGTGTGGATGAGTATTTTGGGACCAGTGACCACAGTTCCATTAGGTTTAAGATAGTTATGGATCGGGATGGAGAAGGTCCATGTGTTAAAATGCTCAACTGGGGTAAGGCCAACTTTGAGGGTATGAGAGAAGGTCTCGCTCAAGTTGATTGGAGCAGGGTATCAGAGGGGAAAGGAACATCAGCCAAATGGGATGTTTTTAAAAGTGTACTGAAGAAAGCTCAGGATGTGTATATCCCCGTTAGAGTGAAGGGCAAAGCAGGCAAGCGTAGGGAAGCTTGGCTGACGAGGGAAACTGAGACAAAGTTAGTCAAAAACAAGAAGGATGCATGGGACAGGTGTAGGCAGCTGGGATCAAGTGTATCCCTGGAGGAGTTTCAGGAACTAAGGACTATACTAAAAAAGGAGATCAGATGGGCAAAACGGGGCCAGGAGATAGCTCTGGCGGGCAGAATTACGGACCAAAAGATATTACACCAAAAGATATTATAAATACATAAGGGGAAATGGGTAACTAGAGAGAGAGTGGGACCTCTCAGGAATCAAAGCGGCCACCTCTGTGTGGAAATGGGCAAGGTCCTCAATGAGTATTTCTCCTCTGTATTTACCGAGGAGAAAGACAGTAGGACGGAGGAAATTGGGCCAGTCACTGGGAGCGAAAGAATGAGCTGGAGTAACTCAACGGGTCAGGCAGCATCTGTGGAGAACATGGATAGGTGACGTTTCGGGTCGAGACCCTTCGACAGACTGAGAGTCAGGAGAGAGGGAACTTCTATACTCAATGTAGACACAAAATGCCAGAGTTGCTCAGCGGGTCAGGCAGCATCTCTGGAGAGAAGGAATGGCTGGTATTTCAGGTCGAGACCCTTCTTCAGACTTCTTCTATATTCAATGTGCCAAAGGCTTGCTCTGCCCTCATCAGCCTATTTGGTCAGTCTGAAGAAGTGTCCCAACATGAAACATCACCTGCCCATGTTCTCCAGAGATTGACACAGAGTGCTGGAGTAACTCAGCGGGTCAGGCAGCATCTGTGGAGAACATGGATAGGTGTCGTGTCACAGAGTGCTGGAGTAACTCAGTGGGTCAGGCAGCATCTGTGGAGAACATGGATAGGTGACGTTTCACAGAGTGCTGGAGTAACTCAGCGGGTCAGGCAGCATCTGTGGAGGCAAAGAATAGGTGACGTTTTGGCTTGAGACCCTTCCTCCATTTTGTACAATTCAAGTAAAGCGGTAGAATTGAACCTTGGCCATGAAGGCCCGTTGTCCTGATGTAACCTAGCCCCATAGCCCCATGCTGCTGGGGATAACTGGCCCCATAGCCCCATGCTGCTGGGGATAACTGGCCCCATAGCCCCATGCTGCTGGGGATAACTGGCCCCATAGCCCCATGCTGCTGGGGATAACTGGCCCCATAGCCCCATGCTGCTGGGGATAACTGGCCCCATAGCCCCATGCTGCTGGGGATAACTGGCCCCATAGCCCCATGTTGCTGGGGATAACTAGCCCCATAGCCCCATGCTGCTGGGGATAACTGGCCCCATAGCCCCATGTTGCTGGGGATAACTGGCCCCATAGCCCCATGCTGCTGGGGATAACTAGCCCCATAGCCCCATGCTGCTGGGGATAACTGGCCCCATAGCCCCATGCTGCTGGGGATAACTAGCCCCATAGCCCCATGCTGCTGGGGATAACTAGCCCCATAGCCCCATGCTGCTGGGGATAACTGGCCCCATAGCCCCATGCTGCTGGGGATAACTGCCCCCCATAGCCCCATGCTGCTGGGGATAACTAGCCCCATAGCCCCATGCTGCTGGGGATAACTAGCCCCATAGCCCCATAGCCCCCATAGCCCCCATGCTGCTGGGGATAACTAGCCCCATAGCCCCATGCTGCTGGGGATAACTGGCCCCATAGCCCCATGCTGCTGGGGATAACTAGCCCCATAGCCCCATGCTGCTGGGATAACTAGCCCCATAGCCCCATGCTGCTGGGGATAACTGGCCCCATAGCCCCATGCTGCTGGGGATAACTAGGATAGCCCCATGCTAGCCCCCATAGCCCCATGCTGCTGGGGATAACTAGCCCCATAGCCCCATGCTGCTGGGGATAACTGGCCCCATAGCCCCATGCTGCTGGGGATAACCATAGCCCCATGCTGCTGGGGATAACTAGCCCCATAGCCCCATGCTGCTGGGGGATAACTAGCCCCATAGCCCCATGCTGCTGGGGATAACTAGCCCCATAGCCCCATGCTGCTGGGGATAACTAGCCCCATAGCCCCATGCTGCTGGGGATAACCCCATAGCCCCATGCTGCTGGGGATAACTGGCCCCATAGCCCCATGCTGCTGGGGATAACTGGCCCCATAGCCCCATGCTGCTGGGGATAACTAGCCCCATAGCCCCATGTTGCTGGGGATAACTAGCCCCATAGCCCCATGCTGCTGGGGATAACTAGCCCCATAGCCCCATGCTGCTGGGGATAACTAGCCCCATAGCCCCATGCTGCTGGGGATAACTAGCCCCATAGCCCCATGCTGCTGGGGATAACTGGCCCCATAGCCCCATGCTGCTGGGGATAACTGGCCCCATGCTGCTGGGGATAACTGGCCCCATAGCCCCATGCTGCTGGGGATAACTGGCCCCATAGCCCCATGCTGCTGGGGATAACTAGCCCCATAGCCCCATGCTGCTGGGGATAACTGGCCCCATAGCCCCATGCTGCTGGGGATAACTGGCCCCATAGCCCCATGCTGCTGGGGATAACTGGCCCCATAGCCCCATGCTGCTGGGGATAACTAGCCCCATAGCCCCATGCTGCTGGGGATAACTAGCCCCATAGCCCCATGCTGCTGGGGATAACTAGCCCCATAGCCCCATGCTGCTGGGGATAACTGGCCCCATAGCCCCATGCTGCTGGGGATAACTGGCCCCATAGCCCCATGCTGCTGGGGATAACTGGCCCCATAGCCCCATGCTGCTGGGGATAACTGGCCCCATAGCCCCATGCTGCTGGGGATAACTGGCCCCATAGCCCCATGCTGCTGGGGATAACTAGCCCCATAGCCCCATGCTGCTGGGGATAACTGGCCCCATAGCCCCATGCTGGGGGATAACTAGCCCCATAGCCCCATGCTGCTGGGGATAACTAGCCCCATAGCCCCATGCTGCTGGGGATAACTGGCCCCATAGCCCCATGCCCCATGCTGCTGGGGATAACTGGCCCCATAGCCCCATGCTGCTGGGGATAACTGGCCCCATAGCCCCATGCTGCTGGGGATAACTGGCCCCATAGCCCCATGCTGCTGGGGATAACTGGCCCCATAGCCCCATGCTGCTGGGGATAACTGGCCCCATAGCCCCATGCTGCTGGGGATAACTAGCCCCATAGCCCCATGCTGCTGGGGCTAACTAGCCCCATAGCCCCATGCTGCTGGGGATAACTGGCCCCATAGCCCTATGCTGCTGGGGATAACTAGCCCCATAGCCCCATGCTGCTGGGGATAACTGGCCCCATAGCCCCATGCTGCTGGGGATAACTGGCCCCATAGCCCCATGCTGCTGGGGATAACTGGCCCCATAGCCCCATGCTGCTGGGGATAACTGGCCCCATAGCCCATGCTGCTGGGGATAACTGGCCCCATAGCCCCATGCATAGCCCCATGCTGCATGGGCTGGGGATAACTGGCCCCATAGCCCCATGCTGCTGGGGATACTGGCCCATAGCCCCATGCTGCTGGGGATAACTGGCCCCATAGCCCCATGCTGCTGGGGATAACTGGCCCCATAGCCCCATGCTGCTGGGGATAACTGGCCCCAGAGCCCCATGCGGCTGGGGATAACTGGCCCCATAGCCCCATGCTGCTGGGGATAACTGGCCCCCATAGCCCCATGCTGCTGGGGATAACTGGCCCCATAGCCCCATGCTGCTGGGGATAACTGGCCCATAGCCCCATAGCCCTGGCCCCATAGCCCCATGCTGCTGGGGATAACTGGCCCCATAGCCCCATGCTGCTGGGGATAACTAGCCCCATAGCCCCATGCTGCTGGGGATAACTGGCCCCATAGCCCCATGCTGCTGGGGATAACTAGCCCCATAGCCCCATGCTGCTGGGGATAACTGGCCCCATAGCCCCATGCTGCTGGGGATAACTAGCCCCATAGCCCCATGCTGCTGGGGATAACTGGCCCCATAGCCCCATGCTGCTGGGGATAACTGGCCCCATAGCCCCATGCTGCTGGGGATAACTAGCCCCATAGCCCCATGCTGCTGGGGATAACTGGCCCCATAGCCCCATGCTGCTGGGGATAACTAGCCCCATAGCCCCATGCTGCTGGGGATAACTAGCCCCATAGCCCCATGCTGCTGGGGATAACTAGCCCCATAGCCCCATGCTGCTGGGGATAACTAGCCCCATAGCCCCATGCTGCTGGGGATAACTGGCCCCATAGCCCCATGCTGCTGGGGATAACTAGCCCCATAGCCCCATGCTGCTGGGGATAACTAGCCCCATAGCCCCATGCTGCTGGGGATAACTAGCCCCATAGCCCCATGCTGCTGGGGATAACTAGCCCCATAGCCCCATGCTGCTGGGGATAACTAGCCCCATAGCCCCATGCTGCTGGGGATAACTGGCCCCATAGCCCCATGCTGGGGATAACTGGCCCCATAGCCCCATGCTGCTGGGGATAACTGGCCCCATAGCCCCATGCTGCTGGGGATAACTGGCCCCATAGCCCCATGCTGCTGGGGATAACTAGCCCCATAGCCCCATGCTGCTGGGGATAACTAGCCCCATGCTGCTGGGGATAACTGGCCCCATGCTGCTGGGGATAACTGGCCCCATAGCCCCATGTGCTGGGGATAACTGGCCCCATAGCCCCATGCTGCTGGGGATAACTGGCCCCATAGCCCCATGCTGCTGGGGATAACTAGCCCCATAGCCCCATGCTGCTGGGGATAACTAGCCCCATAGCCCCATAGCCCCATGCCCCATGCTGCTGGGGATAACTGGCCCCATAGCCCCATGTTGCTGGGGATAACTAGCCCCATAGCCCCATGTTGCTGGGGATAACTAGCCCCATAGCCCCATTCTGCTGGGGATAACTAGGCCCATAGCCCCATGCTATGCTGCTGGGGATAACTAGCCCCATAGCCCCATGTTGCTGGGGATAACTGGCCCCATAGCCCCATGCTGCTGGGGATAACTAGCCCCATAGCCCCATGTTGCTGGGGATAACTAGCCCCATAGCCCCATGCTGCTGGGGATAACTAGCCCCATAGCCCCATGCTGCTGGGGATAACTAGCCCCATAGCCCCATGCTGCTGGGGATAACTAGCCCCATAGCCCCATGCTGCTGGGGATAACTAGCCCCATAGCCCCATGCTGCTGGGGATAACTGGCCCCATAGCCCCATGCTGCTGGGGATAACTCGCCCCATAGCCCCATGTTGCTGGGGATAACTCGCCCCATAGCCCCATGCTGCTGGGGATAACTAGCCCCATAGCCCCATGTTGCTGGGGATAACTAGCCCCATAGCCCCCATGTTGCTGGGGATAACTGCCCCATAGCCCCATGCTGCTGGGGATAACTAGCCCCATAGCCCCATGTGCTGGGATAACCCCCCATGCTGCTGGGGGATAACTGGCCCCATAGCCCCATGCTGCTGGGGATAACTAGCCCCATAGCCCCATAGCCCCATGGTGCAGGGGATAACTGGCCCCATAGCCCCATGCTGCTGGGGATAACTAGCCCCATAGCCCCATGCTGCTGGGGATAACTAGCCCCATAGCCCCATGCTGCTGGGGATAACTGGCCCCATAGCCCCATGCTGCTGGGGATAACTGGCCCCATAGCCCCATGCTGCTGGGGATAACTGGCCCCATAGCCCCATGCTGCTGGGGATAACTAGCCCCATAGCCCCATGCTGCTGGGGATAACTGGCCCCATAGCCCCATGTTGCTGGGGATAACTGGCCCCATAGCCCCATGTTGCTGGGGATAACTAGCCCCATAGCCCCATGCTGCTGCTGTAGGATAACTAGCCCCATAGCCCCATGCTGCTGGGGATAACTGGCCCCATAGCCCCATGCTGCTGGGGATAACTAGCCCCATAGCCCCATGCTGCTGGGGATAACTGGCCCCATAGCCCCATGCTGCTGGGGATAACTAGCCCCATAGCCCCATGCTGCTGGGGATAACTAGCCCCATAGCCCCATGCTGCTGGGGATAACTAGCCCCATAGCCCCATGTTGCTGGGGATAACTAGCCCCATAGCCCCATGCTGCTGCTGGGGATAACTAGCCCCATAGCCCCATGCTGCTGGGGATAACTAGCCCCATAGCCCCATGCTGCTGGGGATAACTAGCCCCATAGCCCCATGCTGCTGGGGATAACTAGCCCCATAGCCCCATGCTGCTGGGGATAACTAGCCCCATAGCCCCATGCTGCTGGGGATAACTAGCCCCATAGCCCCATGCTGCTGGGGATAACTAGCCCCATAGCCCCATGCTGCTGGGGATAACTAGCCCCATAGCCCCATGCTGCTGGGGATAACTAGCCCCATAGCCCCATGCTGCTGGGGATAACTGGCCCCATAGCCCCTGCTGGGGATAACTGGCCCCATAGCCCCATGCTGCTGGGGATAACTGGCCCCATAGCCCCATGCTGCTGGGGATAACTAGCCCCATAGCCCCATGCTGCTGGGGATAACTAGCCCCATAGCCCCATGCTGCTGGGGATAACTGGCCCCATAGCCCCATGCTGCTGGGGATAACTGGCCCCATAGCCCCATGCTGCTGGGGATAACTAGCCCCATAGCCCCATGCTGCTGGGGATAACTAGCCCCATAGCCCCATGCTGCTGGGGATAACTAGCCCCATAGCCCCATGCTGCTGGGGATAACTGGCCCCATAGCCCCATGCTGCTGGGGATAACTGGCCCCATAGCCCCATGCTGCTGGGGATAACTGGCCCCATAGCCCCATGCTGCTGGGGATAACTGGCCCCATAGCCCCATGCTGCTGGGGATAACTGGCCCCATAGCCCCATGCTGCTGGGGATAACTGGCCCCATAGCCCCATGCTGCTGGGGATAACTGGCCCCATAGATGCTGCTGGGGATAACTGGCCCCATAGAAATGATCTTTCCAAATAAATTATCAGTCTGAAGAAGGATCCCGATTTGAAATGTCATCTGTCCGATCCTTCTGTAGATGCTGCCTGACCCGCTGAGTTCCTCCAACACTTTGTGTTTCCCTCAAGATTCCAGCGTCTTTGTTCCTTTGCCTCTAGAAAATATTTTAATCTGAATATGCCGGCATTTTTAAGGAAGATAATTGTTTAAAAATATCAATGTTGCCGTTAGACAATATGTTGGCGATGTCTCTTTTCGAGTATTGCGTTCAGTTCTGGGCACAATATTGAAGGAAAGATGTTGACAAGCTTGAACGGGCGCAGACAAGATTTACGAGGATGTTGCCAGGACTCAAGGCCATTGAGGCAGGTACATGGATCGGACAGGTTTAGAGGGATATGGGCCAAAAACAGGCAGGCAGGTGGGACTGGTGTACATGGGGCATCACTCTCCCAACCAAGTCATAGCATGAGTTTCATTGTCCTGCTGAGTTCCATTGTCTGTATAACTCGTTATCACTCACCCTACAGCCTTTGTACCTTCCATATCTCTCCATTCCCTTTCCCCTCACGCTCAGTCTGAATGGTCTCAACCAGAAATGTCACGGATTCATTTTCTCCAGAGATGCTGCCTAAAAGGGCGGTGAATCTGTGGAATCATTGTCACAGACGGCTGTGCAGGCCAAGTCAGTGGATATTTTTAAGGCAGAGATAGATAGTGTGGGTGTCAGGGGTTATGGGGAGAAGGCAGGAGAATGGGGTTAGGAGGGAGAGATAGATCAGCCATGATTGAATGGCGGAGTACACTTGATGGGCCGAATGGCCTAATTCTGCTCCTGGACCTTATGACCGGTTGAGTTACTCCAGCTTTCTGTGTCTATTTTAGATGAGACAGTGTGGGCAAGTTGGGCCGAAGGGCCTGTTTCCTGACTCCATGGCAGATTATGACTGTCTCAAGTACTCTAGTCTCATTATACCTGAGCCAACTAAACACACGAGAGCATCTTTATCTAATGGGGAATGGGATTCTACAAATGTTAAAGAAACAAACAGGTGGCAAAACTGATGTATAAAAGGTGCGGACTATTGGCGACATATTTGCATGTGAAAGAATCCCTGTAATCTGTTTACTGCCCACTCACACCCAGCACTTCAACATGGAATTCACAGGCAGTTAAATAATCAGCGCCATCATTCAGTGGAGAAAGGTATGTGGCGTGCAGCGCTGCTGAATTGACGCAGAGTTCACTGGCGTTGTGTGGAAGGACAACGCTGGGACACGAGAACAACATGACTAAGATGCATACCTGCAAGCGGGGAATCTAATGCCAACACTTACCTGAAGCTAAGTACTAATGCACTTTACATTTATATTGTGCCTTTAACATCGCAGGATATATCGTAGCTCTTCACAGAAGTGTGAACTAATAAAACAAATATTTACAAGGAGGTGTTAATGCCTTTGGCTAAAAGCTTTGGTTAAAAATACTGAGTTGAATGATTTGGCTTCAAAGAGCCCATGTTTGAAGACATCTTGTTCTGAGAATACTGGGCTGCGGGCAAGACTGTTTCTGGAATGTGGAGGAAGGAACTGTAGATGCTGGTTTACACCGACAATAGACACAATATGCTGGAGTAACTCAGTGGGTCAGGCAGCATCTGTGGAGAACATGGATAGGTGACGTTTCACAGAGTGCTGGAGTAACTCAGCGGGTCAGGCAGCATCTGTGGGGAACATGGATTTACGTTTCGGGTCGACACCCATCTTTAGATTGAGAGTCGGGGGAAGGGAAACGAGAGATATAGACGGTGATGTGGAGAGATTTGGAACAAATGAATGAAAGATATGAAAAACAGTAACAATGATAAGGGAAACGGGCCACTGTTAGCTGTGGTCGAGGTGAGAACTAGTTACAGACAATGAGACACAATAAGACGACTTTGAAGCTGGTAGGAGATGGATGGAGAGAGAGTGAATGCCGGGGTAATTTGAAGTTAGAGGTATCAATGTTCATGCCACTGGGGTGCAAGCTGCCCAAGCGAAATATGAGGTGCTGTTCCTCCAATTTGCGTTTAGCCTCACTCTGACAATTCGGGAGACCATGGACAGAAAGGTCAGTGTGGGAATTAGTTTAGTTTAGAGATACAGCATGGAAACATGCCCGTTGACACGACCAGCGACCCCCGCACACTAACACTATCCTACACACACTAAGGGCAATCTACATTTACACCAAAGCCAATTAACCCACAAATCTGCACGTCTTTGGAGTGTGGGAGGAAACCGAAGATCTTGGAGAAAACCCACGCATGTCACGGGGAGAACGTGCAAACTCCGTACAGACAGCACCCGTAGCCGGGATGGAACCCGTGCAGGTGGAGAGATACGTGTGGAGATCCCGCGGTTAATAACTCTCGGTAACAAGCTAGCTACTGTCATTATACATAAGGGTTACCAACCAATTACATTGGCAACTGTGAGTGCTTTATTTTAATTTATTCTTGTAATATCATTGCTGAGGTGACCCGTTGTCTTGTCAAAAACATTTCATTGAACCGTTCACCCTGTGTTAACCTACACATGACAAATACAACGGAACTGGACTGAGTGGGAGAAACAGTTCATGTGTTGTATGGCAAGTCAGTGAGGCCTCCCGCCCGGGGCAACTGCCTGCTAATGTGACATGTCCATGGATAGTGGAGCACACATGGGGCTTTTTATAGTTTAAGTTTGTTAGTTTGTTCAGTTTATTGTCATGTGTATCGTGAACTGCTTTTGTTGCCTGCTATCCAGTCCATGGAAATACAACACAATCAGGTATTCCAAGGAAAACCTCTAAGAGCAGAGGCATTGTTGTGTATTCTTCACGCTTGCGTCAGTCCCGTGCGGACCGCGACAGATCTTCAGAGAGACGCTCGCCAGGAGCAGGAAGTCGTTGACTCTCTCCACCATCGTCCCGTCATTATTCATCTCTCGTCTCCCTTATCCCTAACCAGTTTGATGAAGAGTCTCGACCTGAAACGTCACCCATTCCTTCTCTCCAGAGATGCTGCCTGTCCTGTCCAGCTGAGTTACTCCAGCTTTTTGTGTCTATTTTCAGTTTAAACCAGCGTCTGCTGTTCATTCCTACACATGACGGCAGCTTTGTCGATCATCTGCCTTCCAGATGATGCACAAATCAAGGGATATGGGGAGAAAGCAGGATTGGGGGGGGATACTGATTTTAGATGATCAGCCATGATCATATTGAATGGTGGTGCTGGCTCCAAGGACTGAGTGGCTTACTCCTGCACCTATCTTCAATGTTTATATGTTTCTCAACCACCCACACACACGGGCACGCACACACACGGGCAGGCATGGACGCACGCACACACACACGGGCACACACACACGCACACACACACGGGCACGCACACACACACACACACACGGGCACACACACGGACACACACACGCACACACACACGGGCACGCGCACACACACGGACACACACACGGACACACACACGGGCACGCACACACACACGGACACACACACACAAACACACACACACACACACACACACACACACACATACACACACACACACACACACACACGGGCACACACACACACACACACACACACACACACACACACACACACGGACACACACACACGCACACACACACACGCACACACACACACGGACACACACACGGACACACACACACACACACACACACACACACAGAGCAGAGACTGACAATCTAGCCCTGGTTCACAAGGCACAATTAGTGATCTATTTGTTGCCCGTTCACCGTGAGTTAATTGCCACCTTGTCCCACTTGCCCTACAATTGGCACTGACGGAACAGCGAATGAGTGAACTCGGTGTGGCAGTGAGCACCAGGGAGATGAGACGCCCAGACATCCTGTCAACGTCATTCAGCATAGTTTACTTAGAGTCACTGAGTTGTACATCACAGACACTGGCCCTTTGGCCCACCCTGTCTATGCCCACCAAGTTGGCTTACAGGGCTGGACACAGAATGCTGGAGTAACTCAATGGGTCAAGCAGTATCTCTGGAGAAAATAAATAGTTGATATTTCGGTTCAAGACCCTTCTTCAGGCTGGGCTATAGACTGGGCCCATATACTGGACTAGCCCCTGCAATTGGTCCAGATCCCTCTAACCTTCCTGTCCATATACCTGCCCAAATTAAAGTCATAATTGTATGGGCTTCTGCAGCTTGCTCTGGCAGCTGGTTCCAGATACAGACTACCCTCCGAGTGAAGATGTTGCCCCTGTGGTCCCACTTAAATCTCCCCGCTCCTCCCATTATCCAATGCAATGTCCCAGAGGAGATCAGCAAGTATCCAGCAGTGAATGCCGGGTATATTAATGTCCCTCCTGTCTGTATCATTTATCATCACAGAGTGAGAGAGGGTTGAGTTTGTAGATACAAAAAGCTGGAGTTACTCAGCGGGACAGGCAGCCACTCTGTAGAGAAGGAGTGGGTGACGTTTCAGGTCCATCTTCAGAACCCGTCTGCAGAAGGGTCTCGACCCAAAACGTCACCCATTCCTTCTCTCCAGAGGCTGCCTGTCCCGCTGAGTAACTCCAGCTTTTTGCGTCTATCTTCAGTTTATACCGGCATCTGCAGTTCCTTCTTACACAGAGGGCTCAGTGTAGTTTATTTTCGAGATACAGCGCGGAAACAAGCTCATCGGCTCACCGTGTCCGCACCAACCAGCGATACTCACACATTAACTATCCTACACACACACACTAGATACTATTTACATTTACACCAAGACTATTAACCTACAAATCCGTACGTCTTTGGAGTGTGGGAGGAAACCGGAGCTCCCGGAGAGAATGACACCGGCAGTCGCCAAGTGGGACAGCCCTTTAGAGTTTCACATCCGCGCTTCTTCTCTGCAAGGATTGGGAACTTTAAGAAAGGTTTTACGTTGCACAGAGAGGGAAATGTGGGGATCGAGAAGAATGGAAAATTTAGTTTAGTTTAGTTAAGAGATACTGCGTGTAAACAGGCCCTTCGACCCATCGGATCCAGGCTGACCAACGATCCCCTCACATTAACACTATCCTACACACTCTCTAGGGACTATGTTTATATTGATACCAAACTAATGTACCTACAACGTTGTGGGATAGTACTCGTGTACGGGGCGATCGCTGGTCAACACCGACCTCAATGGGCCGAAGGGCCTGTTTCCACACCGTATCTCTAAAGCCGAAAGATTACATTCCTCGCTGTAGAAAGGGATATGGAGAGGATGTCTGTCTGCTTGTCGGGTGTGTAGAGAAACATTGTGGAAAAGCGCGGGGGCGGGGAGAGAGCAAGAATTACTCACAGAAATGGAGCTATAACGGACTGAAATAGCACCAGGCTGTATGTTTTCATTCCAAAGTTCTGTTTTCCTTTGGGGTTTGGACGTTATTTGTGAACGGGCGCTTTGATTGCAGCTTGAGTAACTTCCTGAACAGGGCGTGTACAGCGGGCTCAGCAAACAGTGACAAACCAGCAGCTCTCTCTCTCTGCCCACTGTTAGATTCACGGTCAGGCTGTACCATCCATTTGTTTACATCAATACCAAAATCATAGAGTGATACAGTGTGGAAACAGGCCCTTCAGCCCAACCTGCTCATACTAGCAAACATGCCCACACCGGCCAACATGCCCCATCTACACTAGTCATAGAGTGATACAGTGTGGAAACAGGCCCTTCAGCCCAACCTGCTCGTGGCCAACTAGCCAACATGCCCACACCGGCCAACATGCCCCATCTACACTAGTCATAGAGTGATACAGTGTGGAAACAGGCCCTTCAGCCCAACCTGCTCGTACTAGCCAACATGCCCCATCTACACTAGTCATAGAGTGATACAGTGTGGAAACAGGCCCTTCAGTCCAACCTTCCCATACTAGCCAACATGCCCACACCGGCCAACATGCCCCATCTACACTAGTCGTAGAGTGATACAATGTGGAAACAGGCCCTTCAGCCCATACTAGCCAACTTGCCCACACCGGCCAACATGCCCCATCTACACTAGTCCCACCTGCTCGCGTTTGGCCCCTTTCGCTCTAAACCTGCCCAATGCATTGTATCTGTTCAAGTGTTTCTTAAACGCTGCCTCAATTCCCTCCTCTGGCAGCTCGTTCCATACACCCACCACCCTTTGTGTGAAAAAGTTGCTCATGAGGCTCCACTTAAATCTTTTCCCCTCTTACCTTAAGCCCGTGTTCTCTAGCTTTAGAATCCTCTACCCTGAGAAAATTACTGAGCGTTCACTCTGTGATCTTGTACACGCAGGCGTGTGTCGGCACTGGGCCTGGACTTGTTGGAGTTTAGAAGAATGAGGGACCACATTGAAACATACAGAATAATGAAAGGCCTGTATAGATTGGATATGGCGAGGATGTTTCCACTGGTGGGAGAGTCTAGGACCAGAGGTAGCCAACTCAAAATTAAAGGAGTAGATAAGGGTTTCTACCGTCTGAAGAAGGGTTTTGGCCCGAAACGTCGCCTATTTCCTTCGCTCCATAGATTCTGCTGCACCCGCTCAGTTTCTCCAGCATTTTTGTGTACCTTCAAAATTAAAGGACGTTCTTTTAGAACGGAGGCAAGGTGGAACTTCTTTAGTCAGAGGGAGTTAATCTTTGGAACTCATTGCCACAGAAGGCTGTGGAGGCCAAGTCAGCCGAGGCCAGGCAGAGATAGATAGATTCTTGATCAGTACGGGTGTCAAGGGTTTTGGGGTGAAAGCAGGAAAATGGGGTTAGTCAGCCCTGATTGAAGGGCGGGATGGACTCAATGGGCTGAATGTCCGAATTCTACTCCTTTAACTTGTGAACTCAAAATATTAGCGGCTCTGATCTAAGATTTGACAAGAGGCCTCCACATTTATACCACATGCAAACTGAAGGAACAGCACCACATATCCCGCTTGGGTAGCTTACAACCCAACTGCATCCCCTCTCCCTCCATCCCTTCCCAACCCTAGTCGTTCTACTAGTTATCACCTTCTCCACAACCAACAACGGACCATTGTGAGCTCCACTTTTCCTTGATCATCGTTCCTGGCTTCGATTTGTCCTTTTCATACCATTCATTCATTTGTTCTTTGTACCTCGAAGGGCCGAATGGCCTACTCCTGCACCTATTTTCCATGTTTCTATGTGTAGGAAGGAACTGCAGATGTTGGTTTAAAGCCAAGGTAGACACTAAATGCTGGAGTAACTCAGCGGGACAGGCAGCATCTCTGTTTCTATGTTAAACCAGCACTTCTTAAACTGGTGAATGGTTCATCCTGGGGCCAATGAAATTATTTGTGGGTGAATGAAGGGTGAATTACTTAATTTATTCATATATTTATCCGAGAAAAAACCTGCAGTAATCAAAGCCGGAAAGTGTAGGATGGGGCTGAAGCCCAGTGGTTACACATTGCAATGGGTTTTATCATTCTAATAGAATGATTTTCCAACTCCAGAGGTAATTAAACTAATTTGTTTTTCACTCCTAGTTCATTCCATTTTTAGGATGTTCAAAAAAGTTGAATAATAAACTTTTAGTTCATTTATGTTTTTTTTGCTCAAGTGACAAAATAAAATGATATATAAAATTCTACACAAGGGAGAATTAGACGGAAATGACCAAAAACAGAAGAACATTTGTCGAGGGTGACCGACACTGAAATAGTTGCCCAGCGTTGAACCAAACGTTCTGCAATGCTACCACCTGCTGGCGTAACGATGAATCGCACCACAGATGTCAGGAGGCTAAAGTCAAGAGTATTGTGTTGTTACACGTCCGACAGAACAATGAACTTGTTACTCGCAGCAGCACAAGACAATGGATAAAGGGCCTGTCCCACTTGACCATCTTGTCCGGTTATTGCCGGCGTCATTGACTGACGGACCAGGGTCGCCGAAAGATTTTGTATATCTCAAAATCCAGAGGTGACAAAAAAACGTTGCGACATTTGAGGAGACAGCGTGCGCCAATACGACGTCACGCCGCGCCGCCTGATACGTCAGTCAATGACGTCGTCAGTCGACGAAAATAATCGCCAAGTGGGACAGGCCCTTAAGGAACGGGGAACTGATTGTGGATGATCAGCCATGATCACATTGAATGGCGATTCTGGCTCGACGGGCCGAATGGCCTACTCCTGCACCTATTGTCTATAAGATGTAGGCACGAGGAACGACAGATGATGATTTACAAAAGACACAAATTGCTGGAACTCAGCGGGTCAGGCAGCATCTGCAGAGAGAATGGACAGGTGACGTTTCGGGTCGGGACCCTTCTTCAGGTTGATGGAGTCGGGGGGGAGAAAGCTGGGAAAGAGGTGGGGCAAAAACTGGCCAGTGATAGGTGGATACAGGTGAGGGGTTGATTGGCAGGTGAGTGGAGTAGGTGACAAAGGCTCGAGGTGAAAAGGAGGTCAGATAAGGAGGTCAGATAAGGAGAGAAGTGTAATGTGAAGCTGGAGGAGGGAGGGATGGGGACGGGTAAACCGGGGGGGGGGGAGATAGGACACATGGGACTTGGTGATGGGAGATGAGTGTACAGAGGAGCGGCACGGTGGCGCAGCAGTAGAGTTGCTGCCTCACAGCGCCAGAGACCCGGGTTCAATCCTGACTACGGGTGCTGTCTGTACGGAGTTTGCACGTTCTCCCCATGATCTGCATGGGTTTTCTCCGGGTGCTCCGGTTTCCTCCCACACTCCAAAGACGTACAGGTACGTAGGCTAATGGGCTTTGGTAAAATTTGCAATTTGTCCCTAGTGTGTAGGATAGTGTTAAGGGCCTGTCCCACTTTCACAACCTAATTCACCACCTTTTTTACTCGTGGACATTTTTCATCAGGCTAGAAAAACGCCCCGACCTACGATGGCACGAGTACCAACGACCCCGTGACGACCTGCCTACGACCCCATGACGACCATGCTGCGAATACGAGTCGAGGGCAAACTCGGCAGAGGTGGTGAATTAGGTCGTGATAGTTGGACAGGCCCTTTAGTGTGCGGGGTGATCGCTGGTCGGCGCGGACTCGGTGGAAGAAGGAACTGCAGACGCTGGTTTAAACCGATGATAAGACACAAAATGCTGGAGTAACTCAGCGGGACAGGCAGCATCTCTAGGGGGAAGGAAAGGCTGTTTTGCGCTACATTTCTACAGTGTAAAGATTAGTGTTTATGTTGGTGATTCCGTGGGGAACAGGCCCCTTTCTACACACAGCCTCTATTTGCCTCGTTCTGCTGCACACATCAACGTGGCGAATTTTTCAAACTGATGAAACGCTAACTTGTCGAAACCGGCCTGCATCCAGATCAGAGTGTCGGGGCAAGGTCGTGAACTCTGGAGAGGCCTGGGTAAACGCACAGCTCTGACGCATCCCCTTATCAGCGGGCAGATGAGAGGTGTGGATAAGAGGGAGCTGCCCTTTCCAGCGGCCTGTCTGTGATCGGCATTCACCAGTGGCTCGTTTGTGAACTCTGACCTTTATCTCTTCAGCCTACAAATGTTTTTTTAGTTTTCAGAGATACGGTGTGGAAATAGGCCCTTCGGCCCATCGAGTCCATGCCGATCAGCGATCCCCCCCATACACTAGCACTATCCTATTCATTTAGTTTATTGTCACGTGTACCGAGGTACAGTGAAAAGCTTTTGTTGTGCGCTAACCAGTCAGTGGAAAGACAATACATGATTACAATCGAGCCATCCACAGTGTACAGATACATGATAAGGGAATAACATTTAGTGCAAAGTAAAGTCAACAAAGTCAGATCAAAGATAGTCTGAGGGTCACCAATGAGGTAGATAGTAGCTCAGGATCTCTTTGGTGACCCTTGCACTATTCTTGATCGGACTTTGTGGCTTTACCTTGCACTAAATATTATTCCCTTATCACTATTCCACTATATCAATATTAAGAGGGGTGTATATTGGTGGAAAAGAATGTAAGGGTTCTAGGTTTAAGGGGAAATATGCAATAGGAATCTCAGAGGCAGCTTTTTTCACACAGAATCCTAAGATCAAGCAATGGGAACAGAATCGGGCCATTCGGCCCATCAAGTCTACTCCGCCATTTAGTCATGGCTGATCTATCTCTCCATCCTAACCCCATTCTCCTGTCTTCTCCCCATAATCCCTGACACCCGTACTAATCAATAATGTATCTATCTCCACCTTAAATATATCCACTGACTTGGAATGCACTGCCGTCTGTGGCAATTAATTCCCATTCCAGAATGATGTGTATATGGAACGAGCTGCCAGAGGAAGTAGTTGAGGCAGTTACTATAACAAAATGTAAAGTTATTTGGTCAGCTGCATGGAGAAGGAAGATTTGGAGGCAAAACGTGGGACTAGCTTAGATGGGGCACCTTGGTGGGCTTGCATGAGTTGGGCTGAAGGGCCTGTTTCCGTGCTGTGAGTATCTGCTTTAGCTGGGTGCGATTTCCTCTGCTTCTGCCCTAAATTATGGGATGGCACAGTGTCGCAGCGGGTAGAGCTGCTGCCTCACAGCGCCAGAGACCCGGATTTGAACCCGACTCTGGGTGCTGTTTGTGTGGGGTTTGCACGTTCTCCCTGTGACCTCGTGGGTTTCCTCTGGGTGCTCCGGTTTTCTCCCGCACTCCTGTGTAGGGAGTGGATATGAAAGTGGGCTAACATAGAACTGGTGTGAAGGGGTGATCGATGGTCAGTATGGACTCGGTGGGCTGAAGGGCCTGTTTCCATGCTGTATCTCTAAAGTAAACTGAAGGGTCTCGACCTGAAACATCACCAATTCCTTCTCTCCAGAGATGCTGCCTGTCCTACTGAGTTACTCCAGCATTTTGTGTCTATGTTCGGTTTAAATCAGCATCTGCAGTTCCTTCTTAAACTAAATTGGATATTCCTTGCATTCAGAAGCGAAATAAAGATCTAATAAGGTTTTCCTTTCATAGTAATCTAATTAAATAAGTAACTTTCAGCACAGAAGATGATAGGTTGTGCATTTGAACGGAACTCAAATCAATGGTTTTCCAATTTACAATATTTTACAGCAGACAATGAGAGTTTCACAAACAGCTGACAGATTCCCTGGAAACAAAATAATCTGTTCAGTTCAGCAGTCAATCAAAGCTTAAAAAAGGCTAATGCTGCAATAATAATTCAGAAACGCTCAGTACGAATAATTAACTCGAGTTCGGACCATGACGTACGTATCCAGACATGACACACTGGTCAACCTGAGGAGCACCTTCAGCAACAGACTGGTTCCACCAAGATGCAGCACAGAAGATCTTTCTTCCCTGTGGCTATACAAACTGTACAACTCCTCCCCCTTCATGTCATGGGGTAGACTGAGACTGACTCCAGGACAAGGGGTCACAGTTTAAGGATAAGGGGGCAATCTCTGGAATCTCTGGAACTCTCTGCCACAGAGGGTAGTCGAGGCCAGTTCATTGGCTATATTTAAGAGGGAGTTAGATGTGGCCCTTGTGGCTAAGGGGATCAGAGGGTATGGAGAGAAGGCAGGTACAGGATACTGAGTTGGATGATCAGCCATGATCATATTGAATGGTGAATGGTGCAGGCTCGAAGGGCCGAATGGCCTCTACTCCTGCACCTATTGTCTATGTTTCTATGACTCGCACCACCCCAGTCTTTGTACATCCCTCAATCCTTTCCACTCATTTTAATTTCATGTCTCATGTCAAGTCACAGTTATTTATATAGCACATTTAAAAAAACAACTCTCGTTGGCCAAAGTGCTTTGCATTTGTTCTAAGAATAGTATAAACAAACAAACTACATACATATATACATATAACCCTCGTTCAGTGGACGTCAGGAAAGGCTTGGGAGTATAGATAAGATTTTAGTCTTGACTTAAAGGAGTCGATGGAGGGGGCAGTTCTGATGGGAGGGATGCTGTTCCACAGTCTAGGAGCTGCAACCGCAAAGGCGCGGTCACCCCTGACCATATGCCTAGACCGCGGGATATTCAGCAGCCCCAAGTCGACCGATCTGAGGGGCCTGGAGGTGGATTGGTGGGTGAGAATACTTTTAATGTAGGAGGGGGCAAGCCCATTGAGGGCTTTGTAGACATAGAGGAGGGTCTTGAAATGTATACGGAACCGCACAGGGAGCCAGTGGAGAGAGGCCAGGATCGGGATGATGTGGTCCCTTTTTCGGGTGCCCGTCAGGAGTCTCGCTGCGGCGTTTTGGACCAGTTGCAGGCGGGACAGGGAAGATTAGCTGATGCCAGTGTAAAGACAGTTGCAGTAATCTAGGCGGGAGGAGATAAATGTGTGGATGATCTTTTCGAGGTCATCAAACTGGAGGAATTGTTTTATTTTAGCTATCGTCCGTAGCTGGAAGAAGCTAGCTTTTACCACGGCATTGACTTGTTTGTCAAATTTCAGTGCTGAGTCAAATATCACGCCAAGGTTTTTGACGTGAGGTTTGAGTAGTGGGGTAAGGCTTCCAAGGCTGCCTGCTATCATTTTGATGAGTCCGAGGGGCTGAGAAGGATGTATCTTGTGCTTTGACTTGGCACATCAATTTCCCTCCTGGGATAAGTAAAGTTCTATCGTATTGTGGTGATGCTGCCTGACCCGTTGAGTTACTCCAGCACTTTGTCTTTTTTTTTGCATTGGACCTTGTTGGAACAGTGCATATAGTGATTGTCAGAGTCATACAGCATGCAAACAGGCCCTTCAGCCCAACTTATCCATTCCAAACCTGTCTAAGCTAGATCCATTTGCCCACACCTGGCCCATATCTCTAAAACCTTCCCATCCATGTACCTGCTTGAACGACCTCCATGGAAGGTAGACAAAATGCTAGAGAAATTTGGCTCGGTGATCGCTTCACCCAACACTTCTGCACAGTTCCCAATAACCAACCTGATCTCCCAGTGGCTCAGCACTTCAACTCCCCCTCCCATTCCGAATCCAACCTTTCTGTCCTGGGCCTCCTCCATGGCCAGAGTGAAGCCCACCGCAAATTGGAGGAGCAGCACCTCGTATTTCGCTTGGGTAGTTTACACCCCAGTGGTATGAACATTGACTTCTCCAATTTCAGGTAGTCCCTGCTTTCTCCCTCCTTCCCCTCCCCTTCCCTTCCCAGCTCCCCCTCAGCCCACTGTCTCCGCCTCTTCCTTTCTTCATCCCACCCGACCCCCACATCAGTCTGAAGGGTCTTGACCCGAAACGTCACCTATTCCTTCGCTCCATAAATGCTGCCTCACCCGCTGAGTTTCTCCAGCATTTTTGTCTACCTTTGATTTTTCCAGCATCTGCAGTTCTTTATGCAAATGCCTCCTTTGCAGCTCATTCCATGCGCCCAACACAATCTGTGTGGAAAAGCTATCTCTCAGGTTGCTATTAAATCTTTTCACCATCACCTTAAATCTGTGTTCTGATTCCCCTACTCTGGGGAAAAAGACTGCATCGCGGCAGTGACACTGCTCCAAGGACAGCCCCATCAATGTCTTGTACAATTGTAACGTAACACTCCCAACATTGGTCTCAATTCCCAGTTAGGGTCAGGCAGCCACTGAGGGAACGGGCAGGTGACGTTTCCGGTTGGAACTTACTGCATATGACTCATTACTTGGTTCATAAATTCATGTGATAGGAGCAGAATTAGGCCATTCAGCCCATCATGTCTACTCCACCATTCAATCATGGCTGATCTATCTCTCCCTCCTAACCCCATTCTCCTGCCTTCTCCCCATGACCTCTGACACCCGCACTAATCAAGAATCTATCTATCTCTGCCTTAAAAATATCCATTGACTTGGCCTCCACAGCCGTCTGTGGCAAAGAATTACAGATTCATCATCCCCTCTGACCAAATAAATTCCTCATCTCCTTCCTGAAGGAATGTCCTTTTATTGTGAGGCTGCGACCTCTAGTCCGAGACACTCCCTCTAGTGGAAACATCCTCTCCACATCCACTCTACCCAGGCCAGTTTCATTCACTGTAGCCCAGAGTGTTTTATTGTCACGTGCCCCAGATAGAACTGTGACATTCTTACTCGCAGCAACATAACTCAATGATGGCCCCCCCCTAATCCTTCTAAACTCCAGCGAGTACAGGCCCAGTGCTGTCAAACGCTCATCGTATGTTAACCCACAC
Organism: Leucoraja erinaceus; assembly: GCF_028641065.1. NCBI lineage: Eukaryota > Metazoa > Chordata > Chondrichthyes > Rajiformes > Rajidae > Leucoraja > Leucoraja erinaceus. Next base: position 31,450,007 of record NC_073404.1, read on the forward strand.
ATTCCTGGGATAATTTGTGTAAACCTCCTCTGGACCCTCTCCAATGCCAACACACCCTTCCTCAGGTATGGGGCTCAAAATTGCTCACAATTTGGACCCAATATCACTTTTGTCATGAATTAAAAGAAACTCGCCCCCAGTCAATGTTACATTCCTTTACAAATTATTCCCATTACTATTCTGTCAACTATTTGTCCAGATATTTTTATATAAATATTTTTCCATTAACAGCAATCTTGTGGTCAGTTCTTTGGTCACAAGGTTTGCATTCTCCATGCTGAGTATTATAAATTGTCCATGCTGAAAATCATATTCCAACCTACTGTTTAGTTTAGAGATACAGCGTGGAAGGAAACAGGCCCTTCGGCCCACCAGGTCCGTGCCTACCAGCAATCACCCCGCACACTAACACTATCCTACACACTAGGGACAATTTTATCGAAGCCAATTAATCTACAAACCAGTACGTCTTTGGCGTGTGGGAGGAAACCGGAGCACCCGGAGAAAACCCACACAGGTCACAGGGAGAATGTACAAACTCCGTACAAACAGCACCCGTAGTCAGGATCGAACCTGGATCTCTGGCGCTGTGAGGCAGCAACTCTACCGCTGCGCCACTGTGACGCCCAAATAATGCTGAGAAATGATCTCAGAGCAATCTCGAGCATTAACTGTAATCCACACTTCTGAGAACTAGTTTACCAAGGTTTGGTACAATTTCACAAGAATAATTCCAGAGATGAACGACTTTATATGCAAAAGGCTAAATTGTAAATTCTCAGCATTCTCAGCTGAGTAAGTTAATTTTATGCATATCATAAAGTGTTGGAATAACTCAACGGGTCAGGCAGCATCCCTGGAGGTCATATTTCAGGTCAGGACCCTTTTTCTGAGGAAGGATCTGATCCGAAACATCATCTGTCTATTTCTCTCCACCTCACTGTGACAGAGTATGTTAGGATATTATGTTACATTATGTATAAGACGTTGGCAAGGCAGCACTTGGAGTATTGCGTTCAGCTTTGGTTACCATGCCACAGGAAGGACGGTGCCAAGAGTACGGAGAAGATTTGAGGATGCTGTCAAGACTCGAGGGCACAAGCTACAGAAAGGTTGGGCGGGGTAGTACTTCATTCCCTGGAGAACAGGAGGAAGGTGATCTTATAGAGTACAGGAATCAAGAACTGGAGGACATGGGTTGAAGACGAGGGGGGAAAGGTTTAATACGAACCAGAGGTGCAACTATTTCCACAGAGGGTGGTGGGTGTGTGCAAGGTAGTTGAGCCAGGCACTATTACATGTAAACGACATTTGGACAAGTACATGGATAGGAAAAGTTTGGAGGGAAGATACACAAAATGCTGGAGTAACTCAGCGGGACAGGCAGCAACTCTGGAGAGAAGGAATGGGCGACGTTTTGGGTAGAGACCCTTCTTCAGACATGGGCCGTATGCATACAGGTTGGGTCTAGTGTGGTTGGGTCATCTTAGGCTGAAGGGCCTGTTTCCGTGCTGTATGATCCCATGACTGTTTTGCTGTAGATTCAAGCATCTGCAACTTCATTTTATGCATCTGCAATTATTACTAGCTGAGCTAGGGGGAAACCAATACCCATTAAATGTTGTGGAAGGAACTGCAGATGCTGGTTTAAACCGAAGATAGACACATAAAAACGGGAGGAACTCAGCAGGAGTATCTATTGTGCCCAATCAAATACTTCCACTTTCAAGACTAAAAATATCCCTAATTTTGCCATTTCACAATTGTTACTATTGCAACCTTTAAGACACATTTATACAGGTACATGGATAGGACAGGTTTAGAGGGATTCTGGTCCAAAAGCAGGCAGGTTGGACTAGTGTAGATGGGACATCTTGGCGGGCGTGGGAAAATTGGACCCGTTTCCACAGTGCACGACTCCATAGACACAAAACGCTGGAGTAACTCAGCGGGACCGGCAGCATCTCTGGAAAGAAGGAATGGGTGACGTTTCAGATCGAGACCCTTCTTCAGACCCCCATGTTAATTTACAAGAAACTTGTCACAAGGTACTGCCTAGCTGGTTGCATGTAGCATAACCTCACCATTGGCACCCTCATCATCACTTCAAATATGTCAAAACCACAGCTTTAAATGCTTTGCTCTGTATCAAGATCAGCCTGAATGCATACATTTTGCACAGGCATGCGTTAAGTAAACTATGCTTCTAATGAGCAACTTCCATTTCTGCACTACAGGTCCATGTTATTGATGCCCTCTCCACAGATGTCAACCAACCCATATACAGTATCTGTTTAAGAAGGAACTGCAGATGCTGGAAAATTGAAGGTACACAAAAATGCTGGGGAAACTCAGCGGGTGCCACAGCATCTATGGAGCAAAGGAAATAGGCGACGTTTTGGGCTGAAACGTTGCCCATTTCCTTTGCTCCCTAGATGCTGCTGCATCCGCTGAGTTTCTCTGCTGCACCCACTGAGTTTCTCTGCTGCACCCGCTGAGTTTCTCTGCTGCACCCGCTGAGTTTCTCCAGCATTTTGTGTACCTACAGTATCTGTTGATTTTACACTTCATTTTCACAGCCCAATCATTTAAATTCAAGTAAAACACTTCTTGCAAACTTTACATACGAAAAGGAAATCGCATGCAAGTTTTGAAGAAAATAAATTGTAGCCCCTGGAATCTTAAAAACACCAAATGCTGGAGGAACTTAGTGGGTCAGGAAGCACTGTAGAGGGAAATGGACAGACAATGTTTCCTGCAACATCGGGCCTTCTGAAAATGTAGCGCCATTCCCTCCAGATGCTAGACACAAAATGTCTGAAGGAGATTCTCAACCAAAAACTTCACCTATTCTTTTTCTCGAGATGCTGCCTGACCCGCTGAGTTACTCCAGCTTTTTATGGTGGTACATTTGAGTCTGAAGGGTCTCGACCCAATATGTCGCCTATTCCTTTCCTCCATAAATGCTGCCTCACCCGCTGAGTTTCTCCAGCATTGTCTACCTTCCAGCTTTTTGTGTCTAACTTCGGTGTAAAACTGCATCTGCAGTTCCCTCCTACCTTCCACAGATGCTGCTTGACTCACCTCTGGCACTCTGTTTTGTGGCCATGTTCAGCTCTCTCTGCCATCGGGAAGGTGTGTAGGCATCCGAAAAACTGTCCCCCAGGTCCAAGAACAGTGTCTTCCCAGCAACCATCAGGTTACTGAACACTACAAACTCAAACTAAACTACGAATCACAAACTATCACGGGTGCACTAATCACTTTGGGGTTTATTTTCCCTACTAATATTACTGTAGTTAAAATGTTGCTTATTATGTTATCGATGAATACTGTACTTACAGACCAATGTTGCTGCAAGTTAGAATTTCAGTGTTTTGTTTTCATAATCATACATATGATTGAAACACTCTTTGACACTTGTTGTGGAATTAACTGTTAATCATTTCAAAAATGGATTGCCAAGTTTAGAGATACGGTTCGGTGACAGGCCCTTCTGCCAGAGGCCATGCCGACTAGTGATCCCCGTACACTAGTTCTATCCTACACCAAGGACAATTTAGAAGCCAATTGACCTACAAACCTGTACGTTTTGAATGTGGGAGAAAATCAGACGCAGGTCACAGGGAGAACGTACAAACTCCATACAGACAGCACCCATAGCCAGGATCGAACCCGGGTCTCTGGCGCTGTGAGGCAGCAACTCTACTGCTGTGCCACCCATAGTTTTTAGCTTCTTAATTAAACCAGTAGTGGCAATTCTTTTATCAACAAATTTGATAAACACAGAACCCTTGTGCAGGGTCTCATTCCTTCTATCACCCATCTATTCCCACTACAAACACTGCCTGACCTGCTAAGTCCCTCCAGCAGATAGACACAAACTGCAGGACAGGCAGCATCTCTGGAGAGAAAGAATGGGTGACGTTTCAGGTCGTGACCCTTCTTCAGCATCCAGTTTCCTTCATTACTCCTCATTTACATGAAAATGTTAATTTTCTCAAACGTCTCATTTCTTTCATTAAATTATTTTAACTTTAACGTGGCAAAAAGTCAACGCGACTATTTTTTCCCTTCAATCTATCCATCAGGTTAATTCAGGTGTGCATCTAGTTATTCCCTTCCCCTCAATGCAATGCTGCAAGCTTGCATATTCAACATCACTCCTGCTTCATTGACATTTTAGTTATTGTAACCCATCGAGCCACAGCTGAAACTTTAGAAATGCAGATGTTTGATTTAAACACAAAAGTATGTATGTCTAAAATCACACTCCTAGCCTCTGAGAATTGATACCAAGAATACCCACGATAAACAAGTGATGGTGATTAATAGAAAAAAGGAACAAAAAAAGTTTTATTGCAGAAAATAAAGCAGCAGAAGAGTTTTATTTGAACATTTTTTTGTACCATGATTGTCAGTGAACTTAGTAGACAGTCATGACTTAAGTCTTGAAAGGAAACAAAATTGAAAAGCCTGCAGCGAAATTTAATTCACTTCCTGGAGCTCGAGAGCATGGCTAATGCTGCCAGGAATCGACTTTTACAGCTACAATCTATTACAAAGTGGATGGGTATACAGAAAGGAATTAAGGTTAAGAGTGACAAAAACTTTAGACAAAAGAAATTTCATATACAATAAAACTGGATCACAAAATATTTTTTCAGATATCATTTACTTTGGAGTTGCCATGTATTAAGGCCACAGTCCCATGCCCAGGTCAAGTTTGTACAATCAGTTCATAACATACAGTTGCACAAGAACAGTTCATTATCCACATGCTCAATTCCAACAATATTTAAGAAACTATGGTTTCATAAAAGTATCTTTCCTCTCAAGATTCACAATGCTGATTTCAAGTTGTGATTAAAATTAAAAAAAATACAATGCTAATAACCAGATCTCCATTCTTCCTTCTGACAGGCGTTTAGGAGACAAGATCATATAATCTCTATTTTTCCTTGGTTGTTCGACCACTTGGACACAAGATGAAAAAGCATGACAGATTTACAACAGTGATAATATATATATATATATAGATATATATAGATATATCTATGTATATATGTATGTGTATATGCATTTTCAAATACAACACCAGACAAACCTCCTCCTCTGGGAAGAAGGGACCGTGTGTATTATTTGCATGTCTAGTGCTTTCCATTTCAGTATTTATATCGGTGGCAAAATTAAAGCAATTTGTAGCCATAACATGTTTGCAAATAATTCAAACCATTTGAAGAAGCAGTGAGGCGTACAAGCTTATTTTGGGATGGGGTAGGAAAAATAAAAGGGGAGATTGGGCAAACCATAATTATCTAAAACATGGCAACTCCCAAGAATCAAGTCTTCTGTGGGTTCTGGTTACAAATTTACAGAGGAATTCATGCACATTCATCCAGGATTAGTTTCTGTACTTCTCATACCAGCTAAATCATGGTAGTTTACAATTTGGATACGCTTTAAATTTACACTCAAACACACACACACACACACGTAGTAACTGGCATAAAGCATGGAAACACAAGTTCCTTTCGAATTGAGAAGTTTCTTTGAAGCATTTAAATTGTACTAATCCAAACTAAGGAAATAGTTCCTACTGAAATGCATCAAGTCACTTTGTAGGAATAGATTCTCAAGTTTTTATTTCTCCTCAGATGATGTCATTTAGTGTTGAATAGACCTATTGGAGAACAGAAACATTTTCTGCCAAAGTGTTGTTTCGTGTGTTTCAGATTCTCAATACAAGAGAGACCACATTGTGATGGGGGATTATCGGAGGCATACAAGACATTATAAAGGGCATTTTGCTGGGAATGATTTAACTGATAAGATAAAATTTAACTCCTGGAGCTCACGAAAGGTACTGTACATTAAGTCTGGCAATTAATATTAAAATGTATGTTTTTGATTACAAGCACTAACTAACCTGTAACAGGTCAGAAATCAAGAATCAGTCATGACGGTTATTGTACAATTCCCGATGTTATTTAAAAAAAAAGATATTCACAAGCACACTTTATTTATAGAAAACCTGTTCTGTTGAATTGTTTAGATCAAATAGGCACTGGATATTTTATAATCCTCTGTATGTTTAGGAGGTGCCCAAATGATTTATAAAAGAGTATTTTAGGTTTGGTGGCAGTGAGGGGAGGGGAGAACAGTTGGAGTAAATCAAAAACATACATTTTGGCCAAACCATCAGCCATACATCTCTGTACACCTATTTATATTAACACCCATTTACAAGATAACTTTCTATATAAATTCTCCTATGGCTTTTGAAACAAAATTCAAAAATTGACACTAATTGAAAATAGCAACAGTTTAATCAGGAATTATGCAGTTCTTTACAAATGTTAGAAATAAGAACTTTTAAAACGTGTGAGATATAGGTTATAGCTTTTAACAATCGTGAGACATACAAATAGGTGACAAATACATGAAAATGAAAGAATTGGGTCATTCTTTATTGAACCTGCTCTATCTGAACAGAGTCTGAACTTGTAATGCAAACCACAAACATCTTGATGCTTGAATATCTCAAAGGGTTAAGGGGGTTGGGAGAATTCTACATTACTAATGGGTAATTGGCCCATCAAGATATGTTCACCCGACCCTGACTATAGAACTTAAACTGCAAAGAACAACGCACACACACTCCAACATAAACATACTGAATGGGAAGAAATCTACTAACTCAAAAACACGTGCATAGCTCAATACCATCAGCTCAAGCAAACATTACTGGAGCTTCAGCAAAACCTGAGTGTGCAAAATGCATTTCTAATGTAATGCAAGCAGCCCAGGAAGTAAATCTCACACAATGATACACAGAGGGATCCTGTATAAGGCAGAATTAGCAGAGATGTTTTTTGAGCAGGAGGAAGAAATTACAGTTTTCTACTCAGCAATAAGTTGCAGACAACTATTTTTTTTTAAAAGCAAGGTGCTTATTAACACATTCAGGATTCACAGACAATTTAAAAAAATGATACTGTAGCCACACACGTTCTTACCAGAGTGAGGGCAATTCTATATCTTCATAAATCAATATCATGGAAAACGTTAACTGTTTGTATCATATGCTGCCCAACTTTTGGCTAGAAAAATTAGACCATGTCACCAATACAGCAGCAAGACAAAAGCTTGGTTGACAGGTGTATTTTGCAAAGCCTGCCATTATTCCTGTGGTATATCATTGGGTGGTAAAGAAACGAGCAACTAAAAACTGTTTGTTGAATATACCCACTGGATAATGAGAACATATAATTGCACAATAAATAGTTTGTTCCACTTAAGACCCTTCAGGCCATTCATCTAATCAGGTTAAAATATAACTACACCAACACTGCTGTAATAACACAGTCCTATGTATTTGACATTGATGCTGTTCTTTTTCAGCTTTAATGGCATTAATGAAATATTTTTCTTCACTCGTATTTAACTTACAGCCATTCTACATAGTTAAAGCAGAATTTTCCCAAATTTTCATCTGCAAGAAAGAAGTGACTAAATTCCTTAAAGTGATTCAAAGTGTCCTGGTTGGATAGCAAATTCAAAAATAAAACGGGAAACAATGTACTCCATGCATCTTTTCACCAACACACACACGGGCAAACCACAAGCTTAAGAACACTTGGGAATAAAATCTGCAAAAAGGTCAGTCTCCTGAAGTTGTTAAGCGAAAGATCTTCCAGCTATGTATTAGTTACTAGATGAATAATATAAACGTGTCATTACTAATACCAATTCCCTATTACAACTATGTAATAAACATGAGTTTACTTCTCAATTTCTACTAAAGGCTACCAACTCTCCCACATCCCTCACATTTCAGATGCCTAAATGTTTGCAGATGGGAACTGTATTAATACTTACTAGGTCAGTCGTAATACACAGGGAACCAACACCTCATTGCCCACCACAAGTGCCAAGTAGAATGTTAGCTGCAATTGCCATTTCACGTGGATATTTTTCAAAGATTGCAAAAAAAAAAAAAAAAAAAAAAAGTGTTTTACTCTCGCACATGATGTAAACAGGAATTTCCTGAACTCAAACTTGTTGACCGAGTCATGTCTTTTCATTTGGAAATACGTAACCAGCAGAGAGCCATTGCCAAATACTGGTTATGGTTAAGAAATACTGTATCTGAACACAGCAACATGTTTCAGTCACCAACTCCACTCTGGTGGCATAAATACACCGAGCATATAATTCTGAAGCACTACTTATTCAAAGGTATTATGCTCCTCAGCACTCCAGCTTTATGTTCTATGCTAATGTATTTCACGATACATTTCCATGCTGTCCCTACTATTAGGATGCCTGGTCAGAAACCCCATGTAGCAGCTTCAGTCTATTACATACAACCCAATCACCCTTTACTGTAAACAGATACTTGAACAAAGGGAAAGAATAATCCTTGAATACTGGTTCAAGGATTGAACAGCCTAAAGCTTTTCCAAGCTGTGATTTGACAAAGTTTCTATAGATCAAATGTTCAATCCCACATTTATACACTTTAATTTTTTTTTGATTTTTAAATTAACATAATTAGTAACAATAGCAAGCATTTAAAAATACATTAATTTTATGGTGACATACAGACAAGACTTGCATTAATGAACCAAAACTAACCATACAGGCCATCAAATTTGATGGTACAATTGAGAAAATACTATGGGGGGGGCGGGGGGGGAGTGACACAAACTAACAGTTCTTTAAACAAATGTGGGTGGAACATGGAGCACACATGCATGTCGGCAGCTTTAACTCCCTGAGGTTCCGGCAGCCTTTGCCTTGGGGAAAGGGGACACAATATGGGACCTGGAATGAAAAAGGCTAACCTGCAAGGCCTACAGCTGGACTGACATTGCATTACAAAAAAATAATTCTTTTTAAAAATAAACACAGGTATCAAAGACTTCAAACATGATTAGTTTGTATCGTAGCAACAAGAATTTAAAAGAACCTATGCTATCTGACTTGCTTAGTGCCATTCTGCAATAATTAGACCTCTGATGATTATTACTCGATGAAATGAAATCAACACATGGCACAAAATAAATTAAGTTCTTATTCTCAATACTAATAAACGTATGCACCAGATACTGTATAGATCTCACACACACATGCTCTCATACACACTCAGTCCCTCTTCCCAATTTTAAGTCTCTTCATAGAAAGGGCACTGCAGTCTACACTGTATTTGGTTTATGCTACACAGTACTAACAATTGAGGCGGAAAATGTTACATCCACGACAGTAACACATCAGCATTCACTGTACTAATTAGTCACAAATGATTTGAACTACGCTTAAAACTTACATGCCTATCCAAAAAAATATAAACAGATTAAAAAGTTAAGAAATTTTAAGTGCTTATTGAATAATCAAAGAAGAGTGACAGATCACAAGATAGAACAAGGTGTAATTACGCATAACAAAGTCTGGGTGGGTTGACCCAGTAGTTGTATGGCCCTAGTGTACCAGATATGTACAGTACCAAACATGTACTGGGCTGCCCTACCATTCATTCTAGGGATTAGTAATCAAATTAAGTTGTTACAAATTTGTTGGGAGTAGCCAAATTAGTTATTAATTGCTTTGAGTAAACGACCCATGGCAAGACTTTTCCCCATTTGACATCTGCCAGCGAACATCTCCAAATATGACCAAGAAAGATTCTGCTAACAATATGTAGTACAAAATAAGAAACTGTTGAAATTCTGAAACAAAACTGCCCATCTTGGATTGTTCATTAGTATACTTTGCTTATTACTGGGAATCAGTTAAAGCCCCCAAAATATCAGGCTTGTGTTTAAGGTAGCACAAACTCAACAAAAAACTAAATGCAAACCTTTCTATTCCATTGGGAGGGGGAAAAAGAAAATGGAAAGGACAGTGGTTTTCTGCTTTTTCATTTCGGTGTGCAAAGGCATACGTAAGGTTTTCTAAAAAAATACAGTAAGTGGACAGATCCTGTGTCCAGATGCCACAGGTTACAAATTTAATCCTGGCCACCATCATGCAAGCACACTTTTGTCCCAAAAAAGTATGCTAGCTTGAAAATGCTCTCCCCAGAAATGGGCTTTTACTCAAAATAAAATCAGCAGAAATATTTGGCATTGTAAGATTTTAGTTTATTAAACAAATTAGAGGGTTAACTCCTGTCTAGTCCTTGAAAGATAACCAAACTGATAAAAGGGAAGCACAAGCATCTGGGGAGGAGCAGTGTTGAGCACATTACATTATCCACAACCACACTGCAGAAATTAGATAGAGGACATTTATTTTGCAAGACAGAGCGTAAAGCCACAGGGACGATAAAAACAAATCTCTCCACTCTGGTGTCTAGTCTTACATGCTGCACAAGCTGTAGTGTTCAATAACTACCGTTGCACATTCACAAGTCCATGCCTGCACACTCTTCACTCACTTCTAATATTGCCATAAAGCACTTTGCTGATTTGTAAAATCCAAGCACATTTTTCATATTAAAAATATATCTTTAATAGAGTTTAGAAGCAGCAATAAAGCTGTGGACTACACAGAATGCATTAGAATTCAATAACCAAATCATCAATTTTGACAGAAACTGTCCCATAAGAGGGCTAAAGAATGTAGGAGAGTGATCCAATTTTAATTTGACTTTTTAAAATCTACTTTTTTTTTCTCTTTTTAAAAAAAATGTATGTTTTTGTTGCACGATTCTGGTATATAGTGCATGAAAATGCAATTTAAAAAGCAAGATGATATTAAAAAGGGAAAGGAGGGCATAGTAAGCAAATACATGTCATTTAGTAATAGTTAAGGCCAGATATGCAACGAGGAAATCTACTGAATGGGATATTTTAATGGCCTAGAAGGGCAGCAAATGTGAAGCCCCGGAGCAAAAGCAGTGCAGTTTATGTCACTAACACGTACGATGGCAAATTCGTAACAAAACTAAAAGGGAAAGCATTGTACAACATTAAATACCTAAGTTGAATCACTCCACATTTCACATAATACACCCTCCGCATGTGGAGCATGGTCTTTCTGATCAGTGAACCATTAGACCTGCATCATTTAATATTGCAGTTGTCTGATTTTGATATCTTCCCAGTGATGAGTTAAGACAATTTTTCCCCCAAGGCCTAACAGGCCATCTTAATCCCAGCAAAATCTGAGAATGTTGCAGCAAGGAAAAAGAAAAAACACACACCGTACTTCAAGGCATTATTCCAGCATAACTTTTTTTGGGGTTTTGTTTAAAAAGTTCTGCAAATCCTCGTATTTTCCCCCTGTGGAATCTGTGCACTCACAGCCAAATGCAGCCTTTGTGAAGTGGGACAGCCCCTTCAGTGGTTCGCCAGAGCCTGACATTACACCAGCAGGATCTTAAGAACCAGATTTAAGTAAAATGTCCACTATTCATTGCGTTCAGGTTTTGCTTTGTAATACGTTCAGTACCAGAGGTCATTAAATATCCAATTAAAGTCCATCTAAATAACTGTTGGACACACTCTTTGCACTCACTCAAATTCAGTTTGTTTTTTTAAAAATATTTTTTTTTGTTTTTATTTATTTTGAATGTCTCTCCTGAACTGGCCCACTGCTGAAGAGATGATTTTGTTTTAAAAGGAGCATAACCGCTTCCAGACAGTGGCTTGCAGCAACAATGAAAATAGGCAGTTCACCAAGCTGACTTCATTGACCAGGACGGTCCATAGATTCATCATAAGTAACTACTCTCGAAGGATCTGAAATAAAAACAGAAATGTTTATCATGTAGATACACGTACTTCAATGTGCAATTATAAAATCAAATCATTCATTACAATTATACATCTTCATTGATGATTTAGTAAGAATTAATTCTAATGTTGAATGTTGGACTAGATCCAATTCACAAGGAACCACAATTCCACAGAATATTCCAATCCAAATACAGTATCAAACAAATCTTGTTGCAAACCAGGAGGGATATCTTTAGCCAGATGGTGGTGAATCCGTGGAATTGCCACAGGTGGCTGTAGATGCCAAGTCATTGGGTATTGTTTACAGCAGAGATTGATAGTTCTTGATTAGCAGGAGTGTCAATGGTTACAGGGAGAAAATGGGGTTAAGAGGGAAAAAAAGACTGGTCATAATCGACGCAGACTCGATGGGCTGAATGGCCTAATTCTGTTACTAAGTTTTATGGTCTAATGAAAGAGGAAAAATCAGAGTAGATGGCAGTTTCAGCCAGTTTATGAAAGAGGAACCAAGCTTGGTTCTCCACTCTCCGTTGTGGTATCAATCTATCCACGTTCACATCATATAAACAATTTATAACTTAAAACTAAGTAACTTGTAAAATGACAATGCTGGAATAATTCACAGGTCAGACAGCATCCATGGAGAACATGGATAGGTAGATAGATTGATACCACGCCGCGACCCTTCTTCAGACCGTTGAGTTACTCTGACACTGTGTTCTTTAGGCCGACTAAGTAACATGCATTTCATGCTGACACTATATTGCACCTTAATTGAAAATTGAATGCTCGAAATTTTTAATTGCAATTACCTTGTTTATGCAGGTTCCATATAGAGTCCATTTCTGTAAAACAAAAGAGGTGCAATCAAAAACGAGCCATAATTTATCTTTTCAAATTTTCTGAAAGATGCACAGCAAAAGGCAATGTAATTGGCTGTGGGATTCATTTTACTCATTTCCAAATAGCAGTATAGTACAGCACCCGTCTGCACAACTTATTATAGAAAGACATACTTGAAAAGTGATGCACAGGCAAAAATTACAAATCGCTTTTACTAATCATGGAAATGTTTGACCCGTTACATATCTAAAACACAAAAAATATACAAGATAAGTAAAACTGAATGATTTTGTTGGAGCTTTTAATATTGAAAGACATCAATTTGTTGTGCAATTAATATCAAGTAAAACATGTACAGGAGATAATTTGGCCATCATACCCAATCTGAATGCACAGGTGAAATTTTACAGTACAATGCTCGAAGCAAAATGTAAACAAGTTAACTCTCTTCTGTCACACTGAGATAATATATAATTTCCAGAGAAAATTATGAATCTTCCATCAGATTATTTTGCCAATTAGCTTCTGCTTACTAACATGGAGAACTTTGCCTCAACATTCATATGCCCACTTACAAAATCTTCTGTTCATTTATTCTGCTCTAAGTTAAGAATCCTCTCTTCTACTGAACACTCTTATGGCAAGTCCAGTTTCCTCTACACTCTCTCCAAGGCCTTAAATCGATGCAAAAAGCAATATTCCAGCTGATGCCAAATTAAAAATGTATAAACTATTACCATAATTCCACAGAATCCCATGAAACTTTCCAATTTGTACACATTATGCAATGATGGGCATTGGATTTAATGCATGCAAATTTCAATTAAGACAAATTCTTGCAATTTACTAGATTGGAAACAAGTTACACTGACCCGAAGCTCTATAATCCTCACGGTTTAGAAAAGGTTAAAAATAACAAATTCTCAAACATGAATTAGTCAACTTCACCAGGCACTCTCTTCAGAATTGAGATACGATGTCCAGGTTCAGGAACAGCTTCTTCCGTCAGGCTAATGAACACTGCAAACTCCAACTCATCTATAAATTTGCACCACGGACTTTGATTTGTTTTGCACTATAGTTGATTTTTAAATTATCTTTTCTGTTTACATTATCTACTGGATACCACATTTACAAACCCATTGTGCTGCTATAAGTAAGAATTTAAATATTCCCTTTTGTTATATATGACAAAAGACTCAAATGCTCCCACAATATGATGTGTAACTCACATCTAAAATTGGAGATGATATCTGCCTTCATCGTACACATTGAGGGATTCAATTAGTCTCAAACACAACCTTGATCAAAACATTTAATGTTCTGCAACATTCAATACTATATCTGATGATTAGACATTCAGTTGTTTAAAGATTCTTGGAACGAAATTGGAACTCCAATGATTAAAACATGCCTTTGTTTTAAAAAGAGCCAGTCTCATTGAAATAAGTGAATTTATAGCCTCAATGCAAAAATCTACTGAAATACATCTCAGACTAGAGGACCAGCCATTAATGGCCACATGAGAATAAAACTTTGAGGCTGAGTATTTGATGCTCCTACCCCAGCAGCTGTGAATTCTCAGCCATCAATTAAATTCAAGTCCAACACTGGTTGATGGCTTTGCTCCCGATGGGAATCTAGAGTTGTGGAAATGGAATAGGAAGACAGCGACATGGAAGTTCAGCCACAACATCAAGTGGCTGAGTATGCTCCAGGGGCCATGCACCCCAAATTTTAATCTAATTTCCATCCAATACATTTAGGTCAATAAGACAACTTCAAATAATACAATCCATTGTTGTGGCGTTGCATTAATGAGCCCACAGATCTGGAGCAAAGAAATGCATTGTTCCAATCCCAGTATACATGACAATTAAACACCTGACTCGAGATGTTTGATTTACAAGTCAAGTGATATGATGCGAGTGTGGTTGAAGCAGACTCGAGACCAGCAATGAACTCATTGAACGGTGATTTAAGGGGCTGAGAATGTTTCTTAGGTTCAGTTAAAGGATATCTATACAAGAACAAAAAGAATACTCCCCAGACAACGAGTTAGAGTAAAATGAGGATAAGAAAATGGTGTATCCATGATGACAACTTAAAATGGAAAAAACACATTAGAGTTAAAGGATTCGAGGAGAGATTGGTTAGACAAGTGTTTTTGCATTGACTGAATGAGAAAGGAAATTAATATTAAAAATCTGAAATTAAATGCTGGAAATACCAAACAAGCGGGACAGGCAGCATCTCTGGAGAGAAGAAATGGGTGATGTTTCAGACCCAACCCGTCACCCATTCCTTCTCAGTTTAGCTCAGTGAAAACAGATTCCAATAACCTGCACTTGTGTTAGTTGTTTATTTCTAAAGCTCCACTTTCCCAATGTTTGCTTTGAAGTAGTCCTGCCAAGGAGCAAAATGTTTTTTGGTCTTAAATGTAGAAATCTGTTTGAGTATGAAATACAAATATGATAACAGCTTTAACAATTTAATACTTTAAACTATTTGCACAAACTTTCACAGCTAAACGATTTTATCCAATAATTGCAAGAAAACCAAGGTTTGATGATATCAAACAAGCTAATGAGTCTGAAGGGTCGCAACCCAAAACGTCGCCTTTTCCTTCTATTGAGAGATGCTGACTGTCCCGCTGAGTTACACCAGCTTGTGTATATCTTCAGTCTGAACGACTGCATGGAGTGTTGTAATTGGCAAGTGTCAGAGGTTAAGAGAAAAAGAATATGATGCTTGCTGACACATCATGGATTATTAGTAAACACATGAATCAAATATTCATCGCCAAAATCATTTGTACATGGCCAGAAATGAACAATGCCGATCTGCCGGGGCACTGAATGGGTAACCAACTCTGAACTAGTTAGCACTTCCAGGGAAAGGATCATTGAGTACATTTCCACAGATGCATTTCCTCATTAGAAAGATAAGCACCAAGATTGCCAAGTGATCCTTGACCAAAATAAAGTCCATCTTTTGGCATATGTGTGCATTTAAAGATAGGCAGACTACAAGGAATAATGTTATACAACTGAGCAAATTCAGATTCTCACTAACTAATCCACTAATATTCAGTTGCCTTTTGCCATTGAAAATAGGATCAAAGCACCCACAACAATTATCCATAATCCTTGTCAGGGTTAGTCTTTAATGGGTCTACAATTGTTAACATTCACTCAAACCTGTATAAAAAAACCCTCTGAAATCTATGCACATTTGCTGTTCTTATTCCTTTGCCGGAACAATTTGAGGGGAACATTTTTAACCAGGAAGAGAGAAACAGTCTGAAGAAGGGTCTCAACACCCATTCCTTCTCTTCAGAGATGCTGCCTGTCCCGCTGTGTTACTCCAGGTTTTTGTGTCTATCCTCAGAGAGAAACAAATCCTCATTTCATATACAAAACTTTGATTTCTAACACCACACAAATGGAGATGCAATTTCTTCCTCTGAACCCTAGCAAAGCCACTGGTACACTAAAGCACTGCCTCCTATTTGCCCTGAAGGAACTAAAAATACGAGAAATGTTTATTCCTTTGGCCTGGGCAGAAGCAAATGTCCAGCTTTAATTAAACCAAGGTGTATCTGGCATTAATGTGAAATACTGTACATTAACATTCTAGACCTAAAACTAATTAGTAACTGAATAAAAATAAATCTCAATGCGTCGCCATGCAGAGATGATCCACAAATTATGGGGGGGGGGGGGGGGGGGAAAAATTGCAATCTTCCAGAATGCAAGGCCATGTCAACTGCTCATACATCAAGAACCATTAGGAAAAAGAGTGTTAATTACTTTTGTGTACATAAACTCTACGAAAGTCAGGGCTCTCACTTAACTTTTTTTCCCCTGTTGCCAGCTGGGCAACCTCGGCAGCTTTTTAGGTTGCCAAATGACAGTTTAGGTGGTCATTTAAGACGGCTTGCATGATGCGTGCGATAATGTGGTTGGACGAAGTGCGTAGTTACTAGTCGGAATTATGGTCAATAAAGCATTCGCATATTATTTCTGCTTCAAATAAAGTCACAAACTAAACATATTCACCAACCAAGACATGATATATACCACAATGACATGTAGCAAAATTACAATACAGTATCTCAACTCTTTTTACACGTTGCAAAGAATGCAATTTCTATTATCTTTCCACTTCCAAACAAAAATCTGGTTGGATTATTCAGCATATGATCAACCTCGGTGAGACCAAGCGCAGGCTTGGCGATCGCTTCGCACAACACCTCCACTCAGTTCGCAATAACCAACCTGATCTCCCGGTGGCTCAGCACTTCAACTTCCCCCTCCCATTCCGAATCCGACCTTTCTGTCCTGGGCCTCCTCCATGGCCAGAGTGAGGCCCACCGCATATTGGAGCAGCACCTCATATATTGTTTGGGTAGTTTACACCCCAGAGCTATGAACATAGGCTTCTCCAATTTCAGGTAGTCCTTGCTTTCTCCCTCCTTCCCCTCCCATTCCCAGCTCTCCCACAGCCTACTGTCTCCGCATCAACCTTTCTTTTTCCCGCCTACCCCCTCCCGACATCAGTCTGAAGAAGGGTCTCGCCCGAAACGTCGCCTATTCTTTCGCTCCATAGATGCAGCCTCACCCGCTGATTTTCTCCAGCTTTGTCTACCAACGGGATCCCACCACTGGCCACATCTTCCCATCTCCTCCCCTGTCGGCTTTCTGCAGAGACTGCTCCCTCCATACCTCCTTGGTCAATTCGACCCTTCCCACCCCCTCTCCTGGCACTTTCCCATGCAACTGCAGGAAATGTTACACTTGTCGCTTTACCTCCCCCCCTGGACTCCATTCAAGGACCCAAGCAGTCTTTCCAGGTACGCCAGATGTTCACCTGCACCTCCTCCAACCTAATCTAATGCACCCGCTGCTCTAGGTGTCAGCTGCCCTACATCAGTGAGACCAAGCTTAGGCTTGGCGATCGCTTCGCCCACCACCTCCGCTCGGTTCGCAATAACCAACCTGATCTCCCGGTGGCTCAGTACTTCAACTCCCCCTCCCATTCCGAATCCAACCTTTCTGTCCTGGGCCTCCTCCATGGCCAGAGTGAGGCCCACCATAAATTGGAGGAGCAGCATCTCATATTTTGCTTGGGCAGTTTACACCCCAGCGGTATGAACATTGACCTCCAATTTCAGGTGGTCCCTGCTTTCTCCTCCGCTTCCCAGGTCTCCCTCAGCCCACCGTCTCTGCCTCTTCCTGCACCCTCACATCAGTCTGAAGTCTACCCAAAACGTCGCCCATTTCCTTCGCTCCATAGATGCTGCCTCACCCGATGAGTTTCTCCAGCATTTTTGTCTACCCATTCACACGTTCTGTTATCCCACTTTCCTCACCCACTCCCTACACATTAGGGGCAATTTTACAGAGACAAGTTAACCTACAAAGCCAATGCGTCTTTGGAATGTGGGAGGAAACCCACATGCAAATTCAACAGTGCCAGAGAACAGGAGCGAACACAGCTCTGGCGTGTGAGGCAGCAAGTCCATCAGCTGGGCCACTATATTTTATTTTCCAACACACAAAAAATTATACATTGATAACTTTGGTTACTAAAAAAAAACTATCCATTTTCAGCCTTAAATCTAAGTGACCCTATGTCCCCCTTTACAGCTACTGTATGTTTTAATTCAGTTCAAGACTATGGAGCAGTACATTGGCCATAGGTTTGCAAAATTAAACTAACCTTCACTCTTTTTTGCTCACCACCATGCATAGAAACAAAGTGGGAGCAACAAATACTAATTTGGGAAGTTTCTCTCAGTTATCTGGATTAATACAAGGCAATATTCAACAGTGATGCTCAACTCCCAGTTCTGTTCATAAAAGGCAACCAGCACCTCCAAAACAGGATGAGAGCAATACCACCATACAAACAAAATCAATGATCAATTGTATTCTGGTATCAGATTTTCCCATAAGAATCATTGCAGTCACACACCCAAGCAGATCGACACAATAATAAACCCACAGTCAATTCACGTGGAAACTTAGGACACGTATCAAACTAACTATTCCTGTGTTAACCAAAGCAAAATGCTAGTAGACTTGCTACTTCAGCTCCAGGTAACACCCGGAGCTCTGTGGAGTCTGCACATTCTACCTTGGAATGTAACAAAGGGGGGGGGGGGGGGGGGGGGGTCC
This sequence comes from Leucoraja erinaceus, assembly GCF_028641065.1. Taxonomy (NCBI): domain Eukaryota; kingdom Metazoa; phylum Chordata; class Chondrichthyes; order Rajiformes; family Rajidae; genus Leucoraja; species Leucoraja erinaceus. The sequence goes on from NC_073404.1 coordinate 31,468,776, forward strand.
CTTTTCTTCCCATATCTGCATCAGACCAATATTCTTCCTAATTTATCACATAACACTTCACTTCCATGTGCCCAATGGAGTGAAACTAATCTACAGCACCAATGGGAAAATATCTAATTTTCACTATCTCCATGTTTGATTTCTGTACGCACTCCTTGATTTGCATTTCCAAGTCCCAAGTCAACATCGACCTGTTCAATGAGACATATGACAAAGCACCTTACAACTAACATACAAGAAACGATCCTCAACTAACCACTGCGCAACAACTCCTGACTACAAATGTCCATGTGTGACCATGGAAAACTGAGCAATTCCCACATCCCACCTTTTGGTAAAGGCAGACACCCATGATGGAAAGCAAACTCAATGCTAGCAATTACTTCAAGAGGGCTTGTATACTAAAAAAGGGTTGTAATGTTGAGATTGTATGAAGGGTCTCGACCCAGAACGTCACCCATTCTTTCTCTCCATAGTTGCTGCCAACAACTGAGTTACTCCAACATTTTGTCTACTTGAAATGTCGAGGCTAAGGTGCTGGTAAGGCCACATTTGGAATATTGTGAGCAATTTTGGGCATCATATCAGAGGAAGGATGTGCTGGCTCTGGAGAGGGCCCAGAGGTGGTTTACAACAACGATCCCAGGAATGAGTAGGTTAACCTATCGTAAGAGTTTGTCAGCACTGGGCCTGTACTCGCTGGAGTTTAAAAAAATGACAGGGGACCACAGAAGGCAGCGAATCTGTGAAATTCATTGCCACAAGGGCTCTTAAAGCTATGGGGAGAAGGCAGGAACGGGGTACTGATTGGGGATGATCAGCCATGATCACATTGGATAGCAGTGCTGGCTAAAAGGGCCAAATGGCCTACTTCAGGACCTATTGTCTATTGTCAAAGAGGGGCGTGGAGGCTAAGTCAGTGGCTATTTCTACGGTGGAAATTGATAGGTTCTTGATTAGTAAGCATGTCAAAGGTTTTGGGGAGAAGGCAGGAGAATTTGGTTTAGAGGGAAATGTAGATCAACCATGATTTAATGGTGGCGTGGACTTGATGGGGCCAAATGGCCTAATTCTGCTCCTACTACTTGTGAAATCTTTGAGATGTTCAACATCAAAAGATCTAGCCTCCACACAAGAAATGTTCACGTGTATCAGTTTTACATGAACTGCCCTTGCATTGTAACTGCATCCCCTTGTTCAAGACTCCACCACCATATCTCAACATCCTTCCTGGCTAGGATCCCCTTAGGATCTTATTTTGAGTCGGGTCACCTTTCATTTGTCTAAATTCAAGGAATACGGACCCAAACTTTTTAGCCTTTGATGGGACAACTCTAGTAGCAGGAATGAGCCTGCTGAATCTCAAGGTTACCCCTGGGTCCTAGACTGTAGCAAGATAAATAGCCTCTGTAACAATCCTAATTAGTCTTCTGAAACTCCTCTCCCCTAATATTTTTCAGACTTCATTTGATATTAACTGATCCTGCAGACATTTTGTTACCCTTGCATCAACCACACAAATCCATATTGTTTCCCTAACAGGCAAGCAAATTTTGCCTTCGACAGAGACTGAAGCTTGTAGTTGTATACAAAGATGTTATCTCCCCCAGTGCCCTGAACAAGTACACAGCATTTCTTGTTCAAGAAGGAACTGCAGATGCTGGAAGATCAAAGGTACACAAAAATGCTGGAGAAACTCAGCGGGTGCAGCAGCATCTATGGAGCGAAGGAAATAGGCGACGTTTCGGGCCGAAACCCTTCTTCAGACTGCATTTCTTGTTCCTACACTTTTCCTAGCAATAGAGGCCAGATTGAAATTATTTTTTCCTGACGAAATTTCTATTTTCTTTCAAATGTTTGCTGTGCCTGTGAAACGGCACCCTGAACATCAACTCATTATACCCATACACCAACATCAGGTTCTCAGCATTTATTTTTCCTACCAAAGCAAACAACACATTATGTGACACCTGCAAATTTGTCTCAGGCACTTTGCATCCATTTCTCAGCTCGTTTTCCCACTTAGCATCAGTGAAACTTGCAACATTTTATTGTATGTAGGTAAAAACATTTGCACAAATGGGAAATATTGACATTTTCCAGCTCTGAACTCCCAGCTGACAACAGATAGGAAAGGATGCCACCAGCAAGAAGGAAAAAGTAAACTAGCAGGACTTCAATATCACACACAAGTTTAATTATTGTATTTTAACCCATACACAGAAGAAAGGTGAACTGAAATAGACCGTCATTTGTCTCAGCAATTTACAGCTATTCAAACTTATATTCCTCACTAGTTCAGAGTTTAATTGGAATCTGTTCATGTGTCTGAAGAGGAGTCTCGACCCGAAGCGTCACCCAATCCTTCTCTCCAGAGATGCTGCCTGTCCTGCTGAGTTACTCCAGCTTTGGGTCTATCTTCGATTTAAACCAGCATCTGCAGTTCCTTCTTACACAGATACAACCTATATCGCAGCTTTCCTGCACCACTCTGACAATTTGGTGCCATGAGGTTGTAAGAGGCCAACTTTATTTTTGTCAATAAGCATGACCAATAAAAACATGCAAATTGAATGTCATTAACATCCAGGGGCCATTTTGATTCCTGCTCCTTACAGACCATTGCCTCTTTCTACTCGGGGAAAGTCCAGGACAATAATCTTATGGGTAAAGGCAGCTAATGAACAGAAGCAAACCTTAACACTTGTGGCAGCCACTCTTTAATACATCACCATTATAGCAAATCAAAGCTATGCAAAAGCTAACAGTTTAAATTGGAATATATTAATAATCACAAATGTAAACTCCAGTTGCCTATCAAGTTGCTTTGATGGTTGTCATTAAAGAATGCCCTTACCTGCGTACTCTTGAATAACAGAATTATGATACAATAGACCGTTACTTTGACCCACCAAGTCCATGATCACCTGTTCAAATTAGATCCATGTTACTCTACTTTCTTATCCACTCCCTACACATTGGGGCAATTTTACAGAGGCCAATTAACCTCCAAACATACATGTCTTTGGCATATGGGAATAAATCAGAGCACCTGAAGCAAATCCACATGGTCACAGAAGGAACATGCAAATGCTACCCAGCATCTGAGGTCAGGATCAAATCAGTCATTGGCACCATGAGGTTGCACCTATACCAGCTGTGCTCTTTATACTGCAGGATGAAGCCTCATTCTACAACTGGCAGCACCAAAAATCCTTGCTGACTGCACAATTCATTAAAGATTTTAAACTAAAATTAGGAACCCTAACTGGGATCTTGCAGTAGATACTCTGATCCAATATGTAAATATAAAAGCTCCTTTGTTTCAACCAAGCTCCAACTGAAACTTCCTGTCAGGAAATGAGATGCATTTCAGTGCGTAGGTGCCAAATGCACTGCCTGCCCTCAGCACAAGTGTCGTGGGGGGGGGGGGGGGAACTTGTTTCTTCTATGCCACCCCACAACTTACGCCTCAATCCCATAAACCCACAATAACCAATTTTGAATGAACAATTAGTCTCCGCATTCCTTTTGAGTACAGAATTTCAAAGGCACAATGGGATGTGGTGCAAGGTATACAGATCAAAATGTATCCAGGTTTAATACCACCTAATTGTAATTTTAACAATCTCAGCTAGAAGTGTCTAATGCTATTGTACGCAATATTTTCAGTGCACTCATTGCTCACCATACTTGAACATATGACAATAAATTCAACTCGACAACATCATGGCTGCACGGTAAAGAGAAGAAATATTCAATCGAGGTTTCTAACAAATTGCCCTGCTAGAAACATGCAGCCATGCCAGGTACATAGTCAGATTCCATCAAGCCGCACACAAAGTGGAACGAACACGCATCTGGCATTTAAGAATAAAACAGGAACAACACAAGAACGATTTCTTGATAGGTTTCACACTGCCAAGGTAACATTTGATATGCTTACTGGGACAACATTCCCTCTAATAGCCATACTCCAAATGGCAGTGGCTTGAACCTATTACTTGCATAGATGTTTTGATTCCCAATATAAATGGACACCAAGGTGAACAAAGTCTTGAGATTAAGTGTATTATAGCATATAATTTCCATTTGTGTGAAAACACTATTTAAAAATATTACCTTTAGTGTGATACATAACAGCAGATTTCAGGTCAAATGACCCAAAGCTGTCTTTTCTGTCAAAGCCTCTGTGGTACCTTGGGTGTTCTTTGGCTGATGGCACCAAAGCATTGGTAGAAGAGGCCTGTTGTGGTGTTTCTTTCCCAAAGTCTTTTGGGGCAAAACCTATTGCACTTTGGCTTGTAGCAGCCATCTTTTGCAGTTCACTAATATGTGGTTCCACAGACCGAGTCATGCTCTCAGCAGAAACACTAGCAGCCACTGTGGCAGTCTTCATGACATTGCCGAGAACCTGAGGGCTAGTCCGTTTGTCTAGTTCATAAGCCTTTGGAAACACAGGAATTTCAGATCCTGAAGACAGCAGTTCAGCACCCTGTGAAACCAAAGTGGCTGCACATTCAGCTTGAAATGTCAAATCCAGAGGTGGGTTGTCCACAGATTTTACAGATGCTAGCTCAGGTCCTGCACTTGGCTCATTAATAAAAGATAACCCCCATTGGTTCTGGAAAATATCCCCCAGGTTTTGTTGAGTTGTCTGTGATGGCAGATCCACCTGTGTTGTGCCAGGAAGCACCGATTGCATATTTGAAGGGTAGACAAAGAGACCCTGCTTTCTTTGTTCCATGGCCTCTGGGTCTATGCCGTCAGGAGACACAGATGTTTCACTCCCAGATGAGGCAGGCACTACAGTATTGGCAGCAATAACTGTCTGAACTCCTGAAACACCAATATGCCCATCAGTAACTACTGAAGCCAAACCATTGGAAAAACTAGTTGAGGTGACAGTTTTCACAGCAGACATAGGAACATGTGACAAACGACCTGAAGCTTGTGTCTGAGTGTCCACAGCCAGAGACTGATTAGAGGATGATTTGTTGAGGTTCTCTTTAACTTTACTTGCATAACTAATCTTGGGAACAATTTTTGCACTACTGTTGTCCACTGGGAAGACTGGAGGTGGTTTAAAGAGAGTCCAGGAATCTTCCTTTGAAGTCACAGATGCTGCCTTAGATTTCGGTTTCTCTTCATACTTCTTACCACCACTAGGCTTTCCATCGGAATTTTTTCGCTGAGTTTCACTGGCTCCCACCTTTCCACGGGTTCCAGCAGCATTAACGGGTGCAGGCTCATACCTGCCACTAGGTTTTGCATTTTCGACACGACTTGCTTTCTGCTCGGGTAACTCGAGCTTGGTGTTGTCAAGATCTAGTTTTGGGGTTGGTGAATTCCCCTCGCGTTGCATGATTTTGTCTTGAAACAAATTCAAGTTCTCAACACCTTTGTCACTATTCCTCCGACCTTTGCGTTTCTTCGGGGTAGTGTAACCACTCTCAGATCCACTACCATCATTGTCAGCTGAATTCTTGACAGAAAATCCATTTGTAATATACCCAGAGCTGCCAGATATAACACCATTGAGAAGTGACAATGCCTCCTTTTTCTCAATCAATCTGCTATCCCTGGATTTATTCTCAAAGACTTTGTCATTTTTTTTGTCCATACTGTTTTTTTGATTATAATTCTTTGTTTTATTAACCACTCTGTTGTGTACAATAGTTTTTGTTGTGTGCCTGGGGTTGAAATTAGTGTCTAGAAATTGCTTCCTGCCGTTAACCGTGCTGGAAGAAATCAAGTTTAACTCTTCAATTTCCTGGCTTGCTGTAGATTCAAATTCGTCCTCTGATCCAGCATCACCATTTAATTCTTCAAAACCTAAGAAGAAAAAACAAAAATTAGACTTAAATACTTTTCAAGCAAATATACTAAACATATATTGCAGCGATGACAAGATTATCTGCCATGTGTTATGCATTCAGAACTACTGGCAAAGTAGCTAACCTCTGACATTATAATTTCTGGCCTACACCCAAGAAAATCATTGCTCAACTTTCCCCAACATAAAAAAGACAGAGCTATTCTGATTTTAACTATTCCACTCATTAACAATGTGCATTTTTGATTTTATGCTTTGTTTCAGTTACATTATTTGTAAGTTTTTTTTAAATCAACAATAATGTTCATGCTGCCTCACCCGCTGAGTTCCTCCAACATTGTGTCTACCTTAAATTTTTCCATCATCTGCAGTTCTTTCTTAAACAATTTAATTGTTGGCACTATAAAGGCTATCTCGATTCCAGTAAATGGATTCTACATGTTTCTATCAAAACATGTTTCTAAACCAAATAATTCACTCGGTAAATATAAGTAACACTATTTTCAAAGATTTAAATTACAGTAGCATTCCACTAAGTAACACCAAAAATCAAATTCTCCGTCAATATTTGAATACCAAGTTGTATAAATTGAGCGGCACAGCGGTAGAGTTGCTGCCTTGCAGTTACAGAGGCCCGGGTTCGATCCTGACTACGGGTGCTGTCTGTACGGAGTTTTACGTTCTCCACGTGACTGCGTGGGTTTCCTCCAGAAGTTCCCACACTCCAAAGACGTACAGGCTTTTAGGTTAATTGGCTTGGTATAAGTGTAAATTGTCCCTAGTGTGTGTAGGACAGTGTTATTGTGCGGGGATCACTGGTTCTATGCTGTATCTCTAAACTAAATGCTCTTTCATTATAAAACTTTGTGTGCAGAAGTAGGTGTTAAGAGTTTCACAGGGAGGTAATCCGGGAACAACAGCAGAGTGTGAAAAACATAAATTGGGCTAAATACTGAAAAGATTTAATGCATGGCAACACAGGGATCATGTACAATGAGAAGAACCAGAGAAAAAACATGAACTATGCCACAAGATGAATGCTTCCCAACAAAAGATCCCCAATCAAGTAATCAAAGTGACCCGACATCAGGTGCCATTTGTGAAGTCTGCAAATCCTCTCTGCAACTGACAATAGACAATACGAGTAGGCCATTTGAGCCAGCACCATTATTCAATGTGATTATGGCTGAGCATCCCCAATCAGTACCCCGTTTCTGCCTTCTGCATGGGTTCCCCTCCCACACTGAACGATTTGCCACTGTGAAATACCTGTGTAGGCGAGTGAAAGAACCTGGGAATTGGTTGAGAATGTGGGGTGAATAAAAAGTACTGGCATAAGGTAGGATTAGTATAAATAGGTAGCTGATGGTAATGTGGACTTGGCATGCCATAGGGTCCACTTCATGTGCTGTATCTCCCCAACACAATTTAGTGACAGGAAATCAATAACCATTCATGTTAGTTCTGTTCTGAAAAATTAAAACATTGAAGAGGCACAGAGCAGAATTATTAATAGTTTATTTGCACAAATGTTACCCAGCATATTGAACATTTCCAATACTTTTATTTCAGATTTCCTGCATCTGCAGTTTAAAATATATATATTTTTAAAGTTCCTCCTTCAGAAACAAAATCATGGTGCTCGTTACACAAGATCATTCCAATCTTCCTACTGTCAACTTCTTCCAACATCTATCTTGCTCAAAGCTTGTTTTACGGCATGAACTTAAATTAGTTTTGAATAGATACAGCAGCTTAAAGCTACGCATTTCATAACTATGGAGATGTTCAGGACATTTTTTTTCAAGATTGGCCTCTTGTTGGAGTTATCGCGACCAGAATTTCAGAGGTACAACAACTCCTGGCTCAAGTCTAAGCAGCCAATTCAAAGTTAGAGGAAACCCAAGTTAGAACCATGATAGAGATTTGCAACATTGGCTCATCTTTTAAGTTCATTAAACCTTCACATTTGTATGGAAACTGCAACATTTTATTTTAGCTGCAAATCAAGAACATTACAGACCAGGTTATTTTGGTTTTACCGTAGATTTTTAATTAACACCTAGACCCATTGACTCAATAAGATTAAGATTGCCAATCAGAAGATTTGGATTTAAACAGAGCTAATTTTCTGAGTTAATAATTTAGTACAGCAGTGATGTGCTGTATTAATTAGGCATAGATCTCCTTTGCGACATTATGCACAAAAGCTGTTTGGAAAGAAATAACTGGCTACGAAGCCAAAGGGCATTTGACAAAACTAATACATAAAACAACTGTTCTAATTGTTTGTATTAATATAAATTGTTTAGCTGTCAAAAACATTATTCATCCTTTAAGCACTCAAAATTGTACGTTATTGGACATCTTAAAGAAAGAAAATGTGATCAAGTACTGACAAGTCCAGCTTTTATTAGCAAGCTATAAAAATGTAAACTACAAATTTGCACAGGATGGTGCAGGGTATTACCATATCTGTTTACCTACTAGATGAATGTATGATGGTTTAAATATGCTTTAATTGCAAAATCTGAAAAGACTTGGACTAGCATTGTTGCTTACACTCATGGAAAGTTCCATTAAGGTTTTGCACTAGATGAAAGCAGAGACAAAAAAAGTTCTATCTATGGAGAGAAAAGTCTACAGATGCTGGAATCTGGAACAAAGATGGCTGGAGGAACTGAATGAATCAGGCAACATCTGTTAAGGGAAATAGACATTCAACGTTTCGGGTCGAGACCACACGGAGTAGGCGGGGGAAGCAGCAGGGTGAGAGGATGAAGGTATTAGCGGAAATACCTCATGCACTCTCATCCTGCTTCTTCCCTACCTACAGTACCCCATCACCCACACACTCCTCCCATTGGGTTCCTCCCCCCTACTGTTCCAATTTGCCCACACCATCTCATTTAGTTCCATCACTTTCTTTCTCCAGATTGCATCATCTGCAGACCCTGGTTATCACCACCTATCACATCCCAGCCTCTAGAGTACAATGAATGAAAACCCGGAATAGACTGACCAACATACAGGATTAACGGTGGCTCACTTTTTCAAGTCAGCAATTGCACCAGAACCTCTAGGCAAAACTGGTTCTCCACAAATGAGTAACAAAGGCAGGAAATTAATATCAATACAGACAACATCTAACCTCTAAAGTTAAGTGGCAAGTTTAATGTAGTTTATGCTTGGCTTGACTCAACAGTTCAACCACTGCAAATTTGCCAGAAATCATGACTATCATGATATGTGTTTTATTCAACTATTTCTAAAATTTGCTTAGAATGATTTTCGGTAAAAAAGCAAGTGTATCAGTTAAAGTTAGAATGGTTCTAAATAATTCTCAAAGCAACAACTAACCTTTAGCACTAAATTTAATCGCAATGATTAAAAATGCATCAAAAATAAATGCCTTGGTAGATTTGCTATTCAGACACAAAGCCACTTTCCCCAAGCTTAGATCTGTCTATCAAACTGTTCCAATGTACATCATCTAGTATCAGGAAATTAGTTTGACACTCCTTCTTAAACATTATATGCAGTACTTCTGGTGTGAAGGAAGGAACTGCAGATGCTGATTTAACCTAAAGGTAGGCACAAAGTACTGGAGTAACTCAGGCAGCATCTCGGGAGAGAAGGAATGGGTAAAGTTTCAGGTCGAGACCCTTCTTCAGACTCCCAATGTTTTTTGCAGCTTAGTCTTTTAATTGCATGATGTACCTGCAAACCAACTCTGATTCTTCAGACCTTCTTATACTGCATATAACGCTGCTCTTATCGAAGGACATGGCTTGCAGATGCTGAACATGTCTAACGGATGAACGAGTATGATTCATACAGAAGGAGAACTCTACAGCAAAAACACTAGTGTAATTAAAAAAGTTTCATAGAATGCATCATTTTGACGGGACATAACCAAATGGATGCCAAGTGGTTGTTTCCTTGACTAAAGAGTCAAGAACTCACATCAAAGTCCCAAGATTTGATGTGGATGGAAAGAAGAGAGCATTTAGAACTGAGGCCAAAGGATTTCTTCATGGGTAAGGATAATTTCACAAAGTGTCTACCGCAGAACCAGCCAATTTCCATCTACCAATACTCTCCTCTGGCCAGCAGAGCTGGTCCTTACCCTCAACAACTTGTCCGTCGGCTCATCCCACATCCTCCAAATCCAAGGCGTAGCTATAGGCACTCGCATGGGGCCCCAGCTATGCCTGCCTCTTTGTAGGGTACACCGAACAATCCTGATCCAGGCATACACTGGCCCTCCTCTACATTGACAATTAGACAATAGGTGCAGGAGTAGGCCATTCGGCCCTACGAGCCAGCACCGCCATTCAATGTGATCATGGCTGATCATCCCCAATCAGTACCCCGTTCCTGCCTTCTCCCCATATCTCCCGCCTCCGCTATCTTTAAGAGCCCTGTCTAGCTCTCTTGAAAGTATCCAGAGAACCGGCCTCCACCGAGGCAGAGAATTCCATACTCACACAATTGTGAGAAAAAGTGTTTCCTCGTCTCCGTTCCAAATGGCTTACCCCTGATTCTTAAACTATGGCCCCTGGTTCTGGACTCCCCCAACATCGGGAACATGTTTCCTGCCTCTAGCATGTCCAAACCCTTAACAATCTTATACGTTTCAATAAGATCACCTCTCATCCTTCTAAACTCCAGAGTGTACAAGCCCAGCCGCTCCATTCTCTCAGCATATGACAGTCCCGCTATCCCGGGAATTAACCTTGTAAACCTACGCTGTACTCCCTCAATAGCAAGAATATCCTTCCTCAAATTAGGGGATCAAAACTGCACACAATACTCCAGGTGTGGTCTCACTAGGGCTCTGTACAACTGCAGAAGGACCACTTTGCTCCTATACTCGACTCCTCGTTATAAAGGCCAACATGCCATTCGCTTTCTTCAGTGCCTGCTGTACCTGCATGCTTACTTTCATAGACTGATGAACAAGGACCCCCAGATCCCGTTGTACTTCCCCTTTTCCCAACTTGACGCCATTTAGATAGTAATCTGCCTTCCTGTTTTTGATACCATAGTGGATAACCTCACATTTATCCACATTAAACTTCATCTGCTGTGCATCTGCCCACTCCCCCAACCTATCTAAGTCACCCTGCATTCTCATGGCATCCTCCTCACAGTTCACACTGCCGCCCAGCTTTGTACCATCTGCAAATTTGCTAATGTTACTCTGAATCCCTTCATCCAAATCATTGCTGTATATTGTAAATAGCTGCATTCCCAGCACCGAGCCTTGCGGTACCCCACTAGTCACTGCCTGCCATTCTGAAAGGGACCCGTTAATCCCCACTCTTTGTTTCCTGTCTACCAACCAATTTTCTATTCATGTCAGTACTCTACCCCCAATACCATGTGCCCTAATTTTGCCCACTAATCTCCTATGTGGGACCTTATCAAATGCTTTCTGAAAGTCCAGGTACACTACATCCACTGACTCTCCCTTGTCCATTTTCCTAGTTACATCCTCAAAAAATTCCAGAAGGTTAGTCAAGCATGACTTCCCCTTCGTAAATCCACGCTGACTCGGACCGATCCTGTTACTGCTATCCAAATGTGCGGCTATTTTATAATTGACCAGCATCTTCCCCACCACTGATGTCAGGCTAACTGGGCTATAATTCCCTGCTTTCTCTCTCTCTCCTGCCTTTCTTAAAAAGTAGGCTAATATTAGCTATCCTCCAATCCACAGGAACTGATCCCGAGTCTATAGAATATTTGAAAATTATCACCAATGCTTTCACGATTTCTAGAGCCACTTCCTTAAGTACCCTGGGATGCAGACCATCAGGCCCTGGGGATTTATCAGCCTTCAGTCCCATCAGTCTAACCAACACCATTTCCTGCCTAGTGTGGATTTCCTGCAGTTCCTCCATCACCCCAGATCCTCTGGCCACTATGTCAGGAAGATTGCTCGTGTCCTCCTTAGTGAAGACAGATCCAAAGTGCCTGTTCAACTCATCAGCCATTTCCTTGCTCCCCCTAATAAATTCACCTTTTCTCGGTCTTCAAGGGTCCAACTTTGGTCTTAACTAATTTTTTCCTCGTCACATACCTAAAGAAGCTTTTACTATCCTCCATCATATTTTTGGCTAGCTTACCTTCGCACCTCATCTTTTCTCCCCATATTGTCTTTTTAGTTATCTTCTGTTGTTCTTTAAACATTACCCAATCCCCTTGCTTCCCGCTCATCTTTGCTATGTTGTACTTCTTCTCTTTTATTTTTATACTGTCCCTGACGTCCCTCATCAGCCACGGTCACCCCTTACTCCCCTTAGAATCTTTCTTCCTCCTAGGAATGAACTGATCCTGCACCTTCTGTATTATTCCTAGAAATACCTGCCATTGTTGTTCCACTGTCATCCCTGCTAGAGTATATTTCCATTCAACTTTGTCCAGCTCCTCCCTCATGGCCCCTTAGTCCCCTATATTCAACTGCAACACTGTCACCTCCTCCTCCCTCTCCAATTGTAGATTAAACCTGACCATATTATGTTCACTACCTCCTAATGGCTCATTAACCTCAAGTTCCTTTATCAAATCCGGTTCATTACATAACACTAAATCCAGAATTGCCTTCTCCCTGGAAGGCTCCAATACAAGCTGCTCTAAGATTCCATCACAAAGGCACTATACAAAGTCCCTTTCTTGGGGTCCAGTACCAACCTGAGTCTTCCAGTGTACCTGCATGTTGAAATCTCCCATTACAACCACAGCATTACCTTTGCTACATGCCAATTTTAACTCCCGATTCAACTTGCACCCTATGTCCAGGCTACTGTTTGGGGGCCTGTAGATAAGTCCAATAAGGGTCTTTTTACCCTTACAATTCCTTAGTTCTACCCATACTGACTCCACATCTCCCATTTCAATGTCACCCCTTGCAAGGGACTGAATTTCATTCCGGACTAACAGAGCTACCCCACCCCCTCTGCCCACCTGTGTCTTTTCGATAGGAAGTATACCCTTGAATATTCAGTTCCCAGCCCTGACCCTCTTGCAGCCATGTCTCTGTAATTCCCACAACAGCATACTTGCCAATTTCTAACTGAGCCTCAAGCTCGCCCACTTTATTTCTTATACTTCGCGCATTCATATACAGCACTTTGACCTCCGTATTCACGTTCCCCCTCGCAATTGGTCCCGACCTTCCTCCTTTATCCCTTCGCGAACTTTCCTTCCCATTAATTCGAGAATCTTTTGTAATTTTTCCTGTAGTCATTTCCCCTTCAACTCCATCTTTACACACTCAATTTGTCAATCCCTCCCCCCACTATTTAGTTTATTTAATTGGATTGGTGCTACCTCCTGCACCCATGCAGAACTCACTGACTTCATCAACTTCACCACTAATTTCCATCCTGCAAGCAAATTGACTTGGGCCATCTCCGACATCTCCCTACCATTTCTAGATCTCACTGTCTCCATTACAGGAAACAGACTATTGACCGACATCTACTACAAACCTACTGACTCCCATAGCTATCTTGACTACATTTCTTCCCACCCTGCTTCCTGTAAAGACTATCCCCTACTCCCAATTCCTCCGCCTACACCGCATCTGCACCCAGGATGAGGTGTTCCATACCAGGGCATCGGAGATGTTCTCATTCTTTAGGGGTTCCCCTCTTCCATTATATAGGAGGATCTCACTAGGGTCTCCTCGATATCCCGCAGCTCCGCTATTGCTCCCCCTACCCCCCCATTCGTAATAAGGACAGAGTCCCCTTGTCCTTACCTGCCACCCCAACAGCCGTCGCATACAGCATATAATCCTCCAATATTTTTGCCACCTCCAACGGGATCCCACAACTGGCCACATCTTCCCATCTCCACCCCTTTCTGCTTTCCGCAGAGACCTTTCCCTCCGAAACTCCCTGGTCAACTTGTCTCTTCCCACGCAAACCACCCCCTTCCCAGGTACTTTCCCCTGCAACCTGTGCCTTTACCTCCCCCCCCCTCGACTCCATCCAAGGACCCAAACCCTCTTTCCAGATGAGGCAGACTTGCACCTCCTCCAACCTCATCTATTGTATCCGCTGCTCCAGATGTTAACTTCTCTACATCTGCAAGACCAAGCGCAGGATCTGCGATAGTTTTGCTGAACACCTCCGCTCAGTCCACCTTAACCTACCTGATCTCCCGGTGGCTCAGCACTTCAACTCCTCTCCCATTCCCAAGCTGACCTTTGGAATTGGAGGAACAGCACCTCACATTTCACTTGTGTAGCTTACACCCCAGTGGAATGAACATTGACTTCTCTAACTTCAGATAGCCCTTGCTTTCTCTCTCCATCCCCTCCGCCTTCCTAGTTCTCCCACTTATTGTCTCAGACTACATTCGATCTTTGTCCTGCTCCCTCCCCTGACATCAGTCTGAAGGGTCTCGACCCGAAATGTCACCCATTCCTTCTCTCCAGAGATGCTGCCTGACCCACTGAGTTACTCCAGCATTTTGTGTCTACCTTAGATTTAAACTAGCATCTGCAGTTCTTTCCCACACAAGAGACCACGAATGCTCAGTTGTTAAATATATTTAAAATGCTATCAGGTATTTTGTGAATCGCATGGATATGAAGTTTGGGCAGAAAATCCAGAACTGACATAAAGAACTTCCATGATCTCAAATGGCAGAACAGGCTTGAGGGGGAAGCGACATGCTCAAACTCAGAGTTCTTAAATGAAACTCAATTATATTCACCAATATCTGAAGAGGAGTTACCAGAAGCATTGGTTAAATGCTAAAGTACACACATAGTTGAATGTTTTAGTTTGGATTGAATTTTTGATTAAAGGAATCAAACAGGAATTTATTTTGTTGTTATAACATTTTCCACAGCATCCAATCCCTTAAAAAAAAAAGGCTACGAACCACCAAATGATATGAGCGCTTCAATACCAGTCTTGTTATTTTCTCCCAGTCACCATTCATAGATTAAAAAACTCAGGCATTCACTGCCAGCCCCAGTCTCAGCAATAAGCCAATCATCACATTTGATGGGTTTAAGCGTTTAGACTAGCTTTGATGGGCGCATTGCTTGGCATGGACAATTTGGGGTTAAGGGCCTGTCCCACTGTACGAGGTAATTCAAGAGTTCTCCCGAGTTTCCCCTGATTCGAACTCAGAGAATTACAGTAATAGCCGCTCGTAGGTACTCGGGGCTCTCGTTCAAGTTATAGATGCTAACTATTCTGTCCTCTGTTTAAGCAGAGGACAGAATACTAACATAGGACCGGAAAAACAAATCTCCAAAAGGAAGGACAACCAACTGTACAGAGATTTGTGCACATCGTGAAAGCTGACATTCTCACCAAGGGACGTTTACCTGAAATGTTGATTGTTTCTTTTCATAGATGCTCCCTGCATTGTTGAAAGCTTCTTATATTTTGTTTTTGAAAATCTGCTAGTCATATGACTTGTATTGCTTAATTTACCACATAATAAATGAATTTAGATAGGATATATTGTCATGTTAAGGATCCATGGGGCAAAATTTATAGGAATTTGCAAACAAGACAAGCTCTTGAGCTATTAGCATAAATGAGTATAAAATGACTACCATTTCTGGTTCCTTTTAAAAGGTGAAATAGCATAAAAATAGTTTAATGGAATTTTAGATCCCCAGGACTGCTGTTTGAGAGCACAGCTGCCCATGGTTGAAGAACCAAGTCAGAATTGGTCAGGTTTTACAGGAATGCCCACTTGTAGTTGTACAGAGACAAGACCAAGAAAAGATTTGAAAAAAAATGTTTAAAGGAAAAACCAAGGTCCTGTCCCGACAGTCAGTGCAAGCACAGGGTGATGGTCACACTGGAGCAAGTTACAACATAGTTTAGAAAGACCGTAAATCTATGGATTAGAGTCTAGGAATTACATTTCAAGGAACACGGGAATGGATGGTTTCAGCTGAAAGACAGACTCAAACAGAATCAGGCGATGCTACGAAGGTAGAAATACAATGTCTCAAAAATAATCCAAAGTTTAATGGTCAATGGTGACATGGAGGCTGTGAGGACTGGTTTTGCTTCAAGGAAAGGAATAGAATGAGTCGATAAAGACCAAAGCTTGCAGCAAGATACTGGCTCTGACCTTTCCAATATTTAGTTGTCTGGAGTAGCAGCAGGGATATTGGTTGAGGCAGACACAATAGTGATGTTAAAGACCCTTGGGTAGGGAATGGAAGGATACAGATTATGTATAGGCAGGTAAAGGTTGGAGTCTGGAAGAAGGGTCTCGACCCAAAACGTCACCCATTCCTCCTCTCCAGAGATGCTGCCTGACCCGCTGAGTTCCTCCAGCTTTTTTATCTTCAGATAAAAGTCGGTCTTGGCATCGTGTTCAGTGCAGACATCGTGGGCCAAAGAGTCTATTGCTGTTCTGTTCTATGGATTAATAAATCCAGACAGAAGTTGCAGTGATGCTGCAGCTAACCAGCAAAATGTAGATGCAAAACAGGAGGTGGATCAAGAACAGACCCCGGCGAGTTTGATGTATTCGTGAGGGATGAGTTTACGGAAAGCACAGGATTCACTAACAACGACTGCGAAGAATACAATCACTTGTGTGCCCCCAATCAGTTGGAAAATGTGTGGAGGCACAGAAGATGGTGTTGACTATGTACAGTTAGGGGAAGACTACCTTCTCCACAAATAGTCATCGTTAAAAGCTATTATGGTACAGCAAAGGCAGAAGTTTGAGAACTAAATATTTTTTTAAAAACTATTTAAGGGCTAAGACAAGTTCAACAATTTAACATGTAGCAATAATGAAGTCGGGACAGTCGTTTGCTGGGACAGCTTTAGGATTTTTGTGATGACATCAGAACTGAAGAGGGAGGAAATTGGGTTGACTTCTGACAAATTGACTTCTGTCCTCCCAAGTTTCCAGAACTTTATAGAAATGTGTACAAATTTCCTAGTTAAAATAAAAACATTAAAGTAAATGGCATTGGGTACAGTATCTTTGGAGAAAACAAGCTAAATCTGTATTAATGCACACCAATGATTTTTAATTATGCCAAGAATCTCCCAAAATTGTAGTGGCCCATGTCAGGCGAACTGAATAAACCAGCAGTCAAATGTGTGCTTCATTTAGAAAAAAGTTTGCCAACTACAAACCCCAAACTAGAGGGAAAATTTCTGCCTGGAGCTCAAAATAAAAATTAAAAATGATGGGTGTTTCACTGTAGTACCAAGCAGCAGCAGCTACACCATTGGAGCTGTACCTTTCAAGAAAGATGTTGAATAGAGAGAATTGGAACAAAGTAAATGTCATTCTATTACTTTTGAAGTGCCTCATCTAATATCAATCCATTAATGTCTCCAAAAACAGCCTGTCATTATTGCATGGCTACCAGATGGAGCTTGTTATGCGCAATTTGGGTGCTGCATTTCCTAGATTCTGATTACATTCAATTAAGTACTTTGAAATATACTTAGCGCTTTGGGGGTCACCAGAGTTCACAGGAAGGTATTATATAAAAGTGCAAGTTTGGATTTTTCTTCCCCACAGGCTGTATGAAGTGGAATACTGGACCAATCTGTCTCACCAAGCAACGTTAACTGCAATGCTACTGACGAACTTTAACACAGGCCTGCTCAAGGAATTAAGATTAATAGCCTGAAGCACAACAAAAGGTTATTGGATGAGCATGCTATGTTAAATACCCACTTTTGAACTGCATTAAAGTTCCGATTAACTGATGTGCAGATATTTGTAACAGAAAGGCATTTTCTTTAATGATTTTCTATTGTTGGAAGCCAAGTGCTCCAATTAAATTTTGAAAGCGACCAAAATTGAACAACCATTTGATTAACAAAATGAAAGAGAAAAAAAAAGTAAAAATGGTCAGTAATAGGAAGTTTTTCTAAAAAGAAATTTGCTCAATGCATGCCGATTTGAGCTTCAGAAATCAAACAAGTCATGGCTATTTTGAGAGCTCGACGCATTTTGCCAGCCGCCTTCGTCTACGCTTAAGTAGGCCTTAGTATGACCTTTAAAACGGCGGGTTCAGCTCCATGAATGTTTCCTTCCAGCGCATTTTTAAGGTGAAAAAATAAAGAGGGATGATTTTGGAGGGGAGGCTGGTCGCCGCCCTGGTACACGGGCAGGGGCCCACGTTGCAGAGCGAGGTGTGTGCCATACACTCCCCGCACCTGCCGACAAAAAAAAAAAAACCCTCACACACCGAAAACTTACTGAAAAAAAACCCAACCCGCCCGGGAGTGGGCGTTATGCAAGCTCCCTCCCGGTGGTTTGGAAGGAGGGTGGCGAGGGAATTAAAAATAAAAGAGAAAGTGAAGTGAAGCTGGCAAAAGGAGGGCCGTGGGTGTGGAGGGGGAAGGGGGGGGGGGGGGGGGGGGGGGGGGGGGAAGAGTAGCCACGTTGGTGGAGGGGAGAGAGGGGGAGAGGGGAGAGAGTTTAACACCGAATCCACCCCGGGGTCCAGCATGGAGGGAGAGGGAGAGGGCGAGGGGAAGGGAGGGGGAAGGGAGGAGAGAAGAGGGCGGACGGGGCCGGGGCCGGGCCCAGTGAGCGGGGCTCCCGCAACATGGCGGACAGGAAATAGCCCAGAGAACATTCCAGTCAGCCGGCATCATCGCGGCCTGGGCCCGGCCACCGAGGGACGGGAGACCGGGGACTGAGGGAGACACGCCGGGCCCAAGGTCACTCAGCCTTCCCTCCATCATTCCCTCACGGGCAGGGGCTTCACCTCTCACACGGGGGCGGGGGGGGGGGAGAAAAAAAAAACAGTAAAATAAAACCACTTCACACCGACAACAAGAAAGAGGGGAGGAGGACGGCCCAACCTGCTTTCTTCTTTTTCTTCGCTTTCTGGCCGTCTGAGACATCGCTGGCTTTGGTGGCTAGGTGTCCGCTGCCGCTGCTGCCGCCGCCGGGCTGCTGCCGCTGCTGCTGGGCGTCTCCATTGGCGAGCGGGGCGGGAGGCGCGGGCGGCGAGCGGCTGCACTTCTCGTCCATTGAAGGCGGCGGAGAGATGGCGGGGCCTGGGGGGGGGAGGGGGGAGGCACTGCGCACGCGCCGGGGAAGCGGGGGGGGGGGGGACCGGCACCACGCCTGCGCACTCACCGGCACGCCGGGCTGGCTGCCGGCACCGCACATGCGCTGTGCGTTGATGACCGGCGGCCTGCCGGCGTTGCACATGCGCGTCGCGTTCTCATGGCGCGGGCTGGCGGGCTGCCGGCGCGGCGCGTGCGCATCACGTGGATCCCCGCATGTCCGCCGGCATGGCCCATGCGGACTGTGTCTGTTCGAGGCCAGGCAGTCGGGCTGCCGGCGCCGCCCATGCGCCGCGTGTCCAGTGACCAGGCCCCGAGCCCGGGCCGATCCCACGGGCGGCCCAGGCCCCCGTCCCCCGCGGCGCCGGGACTACCAGGACGATCAATGGCTGCGGCAGCCGAGGCCGAGCACAGAACTCCGTCTGCTTCTGTCAAGGTAGCGGGAGGCAGAGGGAGAGGATGAGGATGAGCTGGGCCAGGTCTGTGGGCAGGGGCATGGCCGGAATGTGAGGAGCTGGAGGCGGCCAGTGTCAGACAAGGACTGCGGGGGCCGGGGGGGCTGTGTGTGTGTGTGTGTGTGTGTGTGTGTGTGTGTGGGGCTGGGTGTGTGTGTGTGGCTGAGTGTGTGTGTGGGAGTGTGTGTGTGTGTGTGTGTGTGTGGGGGGGGGGGGGGGGGTGTGTGTGTGTGGGTGGGGGAGGGGGTGCGTGTGCGTGTGTGGGGGGGGGGGGGTGGGGGGGGGTGTGGGGGGGGGGTGTGTGTGTGTGGGGGGGGGGGGGTGTGTGTGTGTGTGGGGGGGGGGGGGGGCTGTGTGTGTGTGTGTGTGTGGGGGGGGGGGGGGGGGGGGGGGGGGGGCTTTTCACTGTACCTCGCTACAATAAACTAAATTGAAATGAAAGGGGGGGGGGGGCTGTGTGTCTGTGTGCCTGGGGTGGGGGGGGGGGGGACGAGGATCGGGGGGGCTGTGAAGTGTGGTGGTGGGTGGGTAGGCTGGGAGCCAGTGCTACAATAAACTAAATTGAAACTTGGGCCTGGGGTCTGTGATGGGGAGGGAGGACAGGAGCCTGTGAAGTGTGGTGGTGGGTGGGGGGCTGTGAGCCATGAGGTCTGTGAGGGGAGGGAGGGGGGGTGGAGATGGGGGGAGGGATGGGGGGGGTGTGTGATAGGAAGTGGGGGGGGGGGGGCTGTGAGCCTATGATGGGGTGGGGATGGATGGAGGACAGAGTTTGTGATGGGGTGTGGAGGCACACACTGGCTAAGCTGTGAACATTTGGATTGGAACGTCCCAGTCGTGTCTGCTCAACCACAAGGGCCACGAGAACACAATGCCAGTCATTCCACACGGCTCTGACCTGCGCCAGCAGTGGTTTCATTGCATCAGGCACGTTGCAGACTTCAGGACTTGATATTGGATCCTAATGTGTCAGGTAACACACGTTAATGTGTCTGAAGAAGGGTCACGACCCAAAACGTCACCTATTCCTTTTCTCCAGAGAAGCTGCCCGACCCACTGAGTTACTCCAGCTTTGTGTCTATCTTTACTGTGGACAGCTTGATTGTATTCATGTACAGTGTTCTCTTTGACTGGATAGCACGTAAACAAAGCTTTTCACCTTACACATGCCAAAATAATAAACTAAACTCGATTTTTTCATCTGTGATTGCTGTCCAAGCAGGCACCAAACTCAGGAACAGCTTCCCTACTGTTATCAGACTTCTGAACAGTGTTCGCGTCATAGGAGCAGAACTCCACTGTTTAATCATTGCTGATATCTTTATCCCTCAATCCCATTCTCCTGCTTTCTCCCCATAACCTTTGACAACCATACTAATCAAGAAACTGTCACTCTCCACCCTAATAGCTGTCTGTGGCATTGAATTCCACATATTCACCACCCTCCGATTAAAGGAACGACCTTCAATTCTGAGACTATGACCGCTGGTCCTGGACTCTCCCACTAGTGGAAACATCTTCTCCACATCCACACCATCCAGGCCTTTCACTATTCGGCAAGTTTCAATGAGGTCCCCCCCTCATCCCTCCAAACTCCAGCGAGTACAGGCTCAGAGCAGTCAAAGACTCATCATATGTTAACCCAATCATCTCTGGGATCATTCTCACAAACCTCCTCTGGACCCTCTCCAATGCCAGCACATCCTTCCGCAGATATGGGACCCAAAACTGCTTACAATACTCCAAATGTAGTCTGACCTGTGCCTTACATCCTGTTTTTATATTATAGTCCTCTTGAAATAAATGCTAACATTGCATTTGCCTTCCTTACTACTAATTCAACTTGCAAATTAACCTTTTGGGAATCCTGCATCAGCACTTCCAAACCCCTTTGCAATTCCAGTTTCTGAACCCTCTCCCCATTTAGGGCTTTTATCCCCTACCTCACCACAGATATTGGCCTCTGTGGAACTGTTACACGATAATGCCAAGGACTATTTTGCACGCTGGTACCTTTCTCTTCACTCTAGCTTTTGTACTTGTTTTGCTCGATTGTGTAGTATTGCCAGATTTGATAGCATACAAATAAAAGCTTTTCAGTGTACCTCAGGACTCTCAACAACAATAAACACTGTATACAGTATGTATTGTTATAAATTAATTTGATTGAAAACTGAAATGACATGAATTTAAATGAAAAATATTTGGAAATGTGCTTATATTCGAGTGGTTTTTGAGCGACCTCCATTGACCTTGATTGTAATCATGTATAGTCTTCCCAGACTGGCTAGCACGCAAAAGCTTCTCACTGTATCTCAGTGCACGCGACAATAAATCAAACTAAAAACGAGGCATTATGAAGTGTTAGAAAGAAATACAATGGAACAACAATATTCTAAACAAAGAACTTATCACCAACCTTCCAATCACCACGTGGTTAGAACGGCCTACAATATATAAACAATCCTCAGTGGACTAAGATGGGGCCATCTTTTATGTCTTTGGATAACAAATAGCATTGTAGTTGTTACTGCAGCAAGTCAAGAGATCAGACAGAGACTGATCTGTGAGATCAACATTCATACCACCACATCAAGATACATATCATGAATCAAGATTTTAAAAGCAGAGTCTGACGGCCACGTCATAGACTGGAACATGTGAGAGACTAATAATAATGTTGACAACTGGATAAAGTCTCCATTTTAACTGAAGACAGATCCACGTTATGTTTTATTGCAGGATAAGTTACAAAAATGCAATATGCAAAATACAGTAAAGGATTTTGATCTTGCTCAGTACCTTTCAATGTTCAGGACCCAAGAGAATGCAATTCAAAATTGTTTCAATATAAAGCACTTAGGAACATCTGGAGATTATGAAGGACACTAAAAAAAGACAAGCTCTTTCAAACATTCATTTTAACACCCAAATAATAAAATAGGGAACATTACGTAAAGCCATTTGCCATTATCACAGAAGTAATTTACAACCAGTGTTGTTCTTTCACCCAGTCAAACGATTGAATTCCAATATTACAAACAGAAGAAAATTCAGACATATTCCAATTGAAGAGCAAAATGATTTACAGAAACGCACGAGATGCTAACTGCAGCTGTGGGAGAAATTCTATTACCGTAATTGTGGTACCTCTAATTGTTGTGATAGTCTGAATATTTTTGCATAGCTCAATTGATCTTAACTGATAAAATTTAATTTTTTTTTTGCTTGATGAAAAATTACAAAGGGATCTACCACGGGATTCAAAAGATATTTAATAAAAACTGCACCAGATATGTGACAGAATATGAAGCATATAAGAGCTGATTGACAGTTATGAAGTCTGAAGAAAGGTCCCGACCCAAAACTTTGTGTCTATCTTCACAAAGCTAACTAAACCTAATTACACTGCCAAGCCTTAAAAAATAAAATGTACACTGTAGGTTACATTAGATGAGCGTTAACACCACAAATAGATTAGGAGATGGGAAGCTATTTTAATGGGAGACCACTGACAACTAAAACTGCTTAGATTGAGAGCTGGTAAATAAAGTAACAAGCTGTATTCTTGACCCATTGATTAAAACCCTCAGTAGAATAAGGATCACAAGTTTAATAACTCAGTGGGTCAGGCAGCTACTCTAGAGATGGTTAGGTGAGGTTTTGGGTCAGGGCCCTTCTTCAGACCGATTGTAGTGGGGGTGAGAAAGCTGGAAGGGGGGGGGGGGGGGGGGGTTGTGGGTTAGTTACCCAAATGGGACAATTCCTCATTCATACTCTGAATACAAGGAACTGCAGAAGCTAGTTTATAAAAAAAATAGACAAAGTGCTGGAGCAACTCAGTTGTGTTACTCCAGCACTTTGTGTCTTTCCCAGTTCATGCCATTGGGTTGTTAACTACCCAAGTGGAATACGAGGTGCTGTTCCTCCAGTCTGCATGTAGCCTCACTCTGCCAATGGAAGAGGCCTATGACAGAAAGGTCAGTATGGGAAGAAGTTAAAATTAAAAAGAAAAGTAGTGCTTATTACTAAAAGTCAGCACTCCTCGTAATCTGAAATATGTTAATAATCCTGATGGCCAGGGCACTCTCACAAAAGCACAATATCACTAACCTGCCAATAGAAAGTGTTCAAAAGGTGGAGAGACAACTTTAAGAAAAAGTTAATTTGTTGAATTATGGGAATAAAGCAAAATAAACTGAAATGGAAATTTTATTGGAACGTTAGTGAAAGCATTGAAGATGTTTAAACAGACGATACAAAGCAAGCTGGATAAATAGACTCAGATTCAAGAGGAAAAAAAAAGTTAAATCCAGTGGGGAGATAATAAAAAAGAGCCCATGGACTGTTCTAGACAAAAGAGTGAATAGTAATGATAAATGATATAAATGGACTTGAAATTGAAATTAATACCCAACTAAAAAGTGAGTATCCAAGTATTCATGTTTATAAAGACATCCATATTTCAAAACAATTGTATTTTAGGTAAAATCACTATTATCTTTGGATTGGTCCAATACGACTAATAAGGCTCAGAACAGGAAAATCACTGTTTAAGTACATTTAAAAAATGGATGAGGGGAAGGCTTGTGGTAGCGGAGGCAATGAGGCAATACAAAATACAGAGACACAGCATCTGGAGGGAACATGCATATACAATATTTCAGGTCAGGAAATAGACACAAAATTCAAGAGTAATCCAAGACAGACAAAAAGCTGGAGTAACTCAGCGGGACAGGCAGCGTCTCTGGAGAGAAGCAACGGGTGACGTTTCGGGTAGAGACCCTTCTGAAGAAGAGCTTTCTGCAGTTCCTTCCTACATATGCTAGAGTAATCTAGCGGGTCAGGCAGAATCTCTGGAGAAAAGGAATATGTTGGAACCCTTCAGATCTATAACGTTGCCTATTCCTTTCCTCCAGAGATGCTGCCTGATCCACTTAGTTTCTCCAGCATTTTGTGGTCTATATTCAGTAGAAACCAGCATCCATCCGCCTTTCTTTCCTACACATTCACATTTACCTTCTTCAGAATGTATGGCCACCCAGACCAAACAATGTTCTTCTCAACCATAGTTTGGTTAACAGCTTTTAGGTCATAAGGGATAGGAGCAGAATTAGGCCATTCAATCATGGCCGATCTATCTCTCCCTCCTAACCCCATTCTCCTGCCTTCTCCCCATAACCTCCAACACCCGCACTAATCAAGAATTATCTATCTCTGCCTTAAATATATCCACTGAGAACGTTCCAATTTCAGAGAACAATGTCCTCATTTAACCCCCACCAGGAACTGACAATCCTGCGATTAATCTCAACGGAACTAAAAGAAAGTGAGTCACACTAAGCAATGATTAATTATTAATAGTACTAAAATCAGTAAAAGCTAGCTTTTACCCCAGAAACATATAATAAGCTAGGTAGGCTAAGGGTAGAATTTGTTAATGTAGTATGCTTTAGAGTTTTCTACTTTGAGCAAAGGGACGAGTACATTTTGTAACTTTGTCAGTGTCTTTATGACGACTCTTGTGTGTATAAAACATAATTTCACTGCACCTAGCTAGGTACAAGTGACAATAAGGTATCATCAATTACATTTTCCAGTCAAGATATTTTGCTCTCTCAAGATAAATGCAACATAATAAAGCGGCAACCGGTGCCTGTGTAACTCACCTGCACACTGCAGCACCAGGAGTCAGGGTGTAACTCACCTGTACACTGCAGCACCAGGAGTCAGTGTGTAACTCACCTGCACACACACCAGGAGTCAGTGTGTAACTCACCTGCACACTGTAGCACCAGGAGTCAGGGTGTAACTGACCTGCACATTGTAGCACTAGGAGTCAGGGTGCTTCACCAGGAGTCAGGGTGTAGCACAAGGCAGATATATAAGATCTCTGATTGGGTGTTTCTCTCAAGCTCTCCACCCCCACAGTAATTGGTCCAATTAGTTGAAATGATCCCCAGCTCTGGTCTAATTAGTTGAAGCTGATGATCACCAAATGACCAAAGGATGATTTTATTTGGTTAACTATTCAAACCTGCATTAGAAGTTGAAGCACTCATGGTTGATGTTAACTCAAAAACAACTGTGACTCATTGCTGATACATTTGAACAGATAGAGTTGTGTTTCCTTTTAAAGAGCAGTCAGCCCTGCTGTGGTATTATGGGCCTGTGTGTGTGTGTAAGAGAGGAATTCTAGGCCTTGCGGTTGTAAAAGCTAACTACAATAATTGTGTCTGATGAAGGGTAATGAAAAAGATGCATTCCAGGGAAGTCTGAAGAAGGGTCCTGAGCCGAAACGTCACCTATTTCTTTTCTCCAGTGATGCTGCCTGACCTGCTGAGTTGCTCCAGCATGTTTGTGTCTATCTTCGGTGTAAACCAGCATCTGCAGTTCCTTCTTACACACTTCTTATACAATCATTGTGTATTTTCTTCACTCACAGAGGAAAAGATAACATCTTAAAGTCTCTTGAAATAAAATATTAAAGGAAAAAAAGGGAAAGATCATAAAACAGCCAGTTGGTGAATAAATGCAAAGTATCCGGTCAATAAATGCAGGGTGTGGAGTTTGCATGCTCTCTGTGTGGAGTTTGCATGTTCT
This sequence comes from Leucoraja erinaceus, assembly GCF_028641065.1. Lineage (NCBI taxonomy): Eukaryota > Metazoa > Chordata > Chondrichthyes > Rajiformes > Rajidae > Leucoraja > Leucoraja erinaceus. The sequence goes on from NC_073404.1 coordinate 31,494,719, forward strand.
CTGTGTGGAGTTTGCATGTTCTCTGTGTGGAGTTTGCATGTTCTCTGTGTGGAGTTTGCATGTTCTCTGTGTGGAGTTTGCATGTTCTCTGTGTGGAGTTTGCATGTTCTCTGTGTGGAGTTTGCATGTTCTCTGTGTGGAGTTTGCATGTTCTCTGTGTGGAGTTTGCATGTTCTCTGTGTGGAGTTTGCATGTTCTCTGTGTGGAGTTTGCATGCTCTCTCATGCTCTCTGTGTGGAGTTTGCATGCTCTCCCTGTGACCGCGATTCCTTGCACATCCCACAGACATGTGGGTTTGTAGGTTAATCTTCCCTCTGTACATCGCCCCCTAGTGGATAGCGAGTGGGACAACATTGAGCTCGTGTAAACGGGTGATTGATGGTCAGCATGGAATCGGTGGGTCGAAGGGCCTGTTTCCATGCTGTATCTCTAAACTAAGGTGGCACCGTGGCATAGCGGATGAGTTACTGCCTCACAGTGCCAGACCCAGGTTCGATCATGACTACAGGTGCTGTCTGTACGGAGTTTGTACATCCACCTCCATGACCACGTAGGTTTTCACCAAGATCTTCGGTTTCTTCCCACACTCCAAAGAAGTACAAGTTTGTATGTTAATTGGCTTGGTATAAATGTGAAACTGTCCTAGTGTGGGGATAATGTTAATGTGCGGGGATCGTTGGTCGGTGTGGACCTGCTGAATCAAAGGGCCTGTTTCCATGGCGTATCTCTAAACTAAACCAAACTATTGTAAACACAGTGATGTAATAGGGGTTGCAGTATCATCATCATGTGGATACTTGGCATCTGAAGAAAGATAGAAAATCCACAACTAATTGCATGAATAAATGCTGGAATCATCAAAACAAAATGCCTGACTGGGAATACACTTGATGCCAATCAACCCATGACGTTCAATGTGTTGTCGGCATGTTGTGCTTGCTGGGAACTTTCAGTATAAATTGAGGCATTCAAGTCAGACCTTCAGCGAGGATGTTTACAGATGATGCATCTGAAGTGGGGGAACTTTCAATTAAAAGTTTCAATGAAACAAGCACAGGACTGCTGACGATACTGCAGTTGTCCATGCTTTATCAATTTTTCATGAATTAAAATGGAAAACAATAACAAGCATGCATTAATATTTATGTATATTTCTAAAGGCGCACAGCGCACATGATAATAACACACTGGCAATATCAAAAGCTGAAAAGGCACGCCTGTTCACAAAGTAATTATTTGTTCAGTAAGAAGCAATTCTGAAAAGCGTAGACACAAGGAACTGCAGATGCTGGAATCTTGAGCTAAATAAAAGTGCTGGACTAACTCAGCGGGTCAGGCAGCATCTGTGGAGAGAAATGGATAGCTGAATATAGATCTGATTTATTTTGTTGCAAGTGCTGGGACAACCCTCTCATTACAGGAAGCAGCTCAAGGAGTTTCTTCTGAACTGTGTCCAATGACAGCGAAGAAGGGTCTCGACTCGAAACGCCATCTATCCATGTTCTCCACAGATGCTGCCTGACCCGCTGAGTTACTCCAGCACTCTGTAAAACGTCACCTATCCATGTTCTCCACAGATGCTGCCTGACCCACTGAGTTACTCCAGCACTCTGTGAAACGTCACCTATCCATGTTCTCCACAGATGCTGCCTGACCCGCTGAGTTACTCCAGCACTCTGTAAAACGTCACCTATCCATGTTCTCCACAGATGCTGCCTGACCCACTGAGTTACTCCAGCACTCTGTGAAACGTCACCTATCCATGTTCTCCACAGATGCTGCCTGACCCACTGAGTTATTCCAGCACTCTGTGAAACGTCACCTATCCATGTTCTCCACAGATGCTGCCTGACCCGCTGAGTTATGGTGCAGCAGCATCTATGGAGCTAAGGAAATAGGCAACTTTTCGGGCCGAAATCCTTCTGGAAATAGGCAACGTTTCGGGCCGAAACGTTGCCTATTTCCTTAGCTACATAGATGCTGCCTGACCCGCTGAGTTACTCCAGCACTCTGTGAAACATCACCTATCCATTGTACACTGACAATGACAATTAAAATTGAATCTGAATCTGAATCTGAATCTATCCATGTTCTCCACAGATACTGCCTGACCCGCTGAGTTACTCCAGCACTCTGTGAAACGTCACCTATCCATGTTCTCCACAGATGCTGCCTGACTAACTGAGTTACTCCAGCACTCTGTAAAACGTCACCTATCCATGTTCTCCACAGATGCTGCCTGACCTGCTGAGTTACTCCAGCAATTTGTGACTTATTTTTTAACCTTTTCTTAAACAAGTCAACCAAACCCGTGCGTCTATACTTGTGCCACCAACAAAGTAGACTTGTGAATCTCTGGAATTCATTACCACAGATGGCTGTGGAGGCCAAGTCACTGGGAATTTATATAACTGGAGATAGATTGGTTCTTCATCGGTATGGGTGTCAAAGGTTACGGGGAATGGGGTTGAGAAGGGAAAATAGATCAGCCATGATCGAATCTTGGAGCAGCTCGCTGGGCTGAAATGGCCTAATTCGGCTCCTATGTCTTATGATCGTATGATCTTAATCTATAGAGAATCCTACTAGAGAGAACGCAACTCTGGACCTCCTGTTGGGGAATGAGGTTGAATAAGTGGGCACTTTGGGACCAGTGACCACAATACTATTGGTTTTAAAACAGAAAGACATGACTGTTGATGTTCTAACATGGGCAAGGCCAATTTTGGAATCATTAAACAAGAATGTGCATAGGTCAACTGTGTGAAAGACATCATTAAACTGGAAAGAGTGCAAAGAAGATTTATGAGGATGTTGATAAGACTCGAGAAATTGAATTATAGGGAGAGGTTGGGCAGGCTAGGAGTGCAGGAGGCTGAGGGGTGATCGTATAGAGGTGTATAAAATCATAAGGGACATAGATAGGGTCTTCTTGCCAAGGAAGGGGAATAAAGAAGCAGAGAGCATAGGTTCAATGTGAGAGGGGAAAGATTTAACAAGAACCTGAGGGGGAACTTCATTACACAGAGTGTGGTGGCTATGTGGAACAAGCTGCCAGATATGGTAGTTGAGGCAAGTACAATAACAACATTTAGCAGACATTTGGACAGGTAAATGGATAAGAAAGGGATATAGGCAAAATCAGGCAAATAGATAGGCACTATGGTTATCATGGATGTGTTGGGCCAAAGGTCTGTTTCCCTGCTGTATTAGGTCATGTCATAAGGAATAGGCCATTCGACCCATCAAGTCTACTCCGCCATTCAATCATGGCTGATCCATCTCTCACTCCTAACCCCATTCTCCTGCCTTCTCCCCATAACCTCTGACACCCATACTAATCAAGAATCTATCTATCTCTACCTTGAAAATATCTACTGACACAGCCGTCAATGGCAAAGAATTCCACAGATTCACCACCCTCCGACTAAATAAACTTCTCCTCATCTCCTTCCTAAAAGAACGTCCTTTAATTCTGAGGCTGTGACCTCTAGTCCTAGACTCTCCCACCAATGAAAACATTACGCTATGTCTCAATATAATCTATAAATTTGCAGATGGCATTATACGACATATTAACTGCATACATAACTACATCCACCGATAGTTTCCCAGGATGTAAACTTTGGAATGCCTTCAATGAATTCAGTGTTTAACTTTGGTAGACAGTCAATTTATTTATTCTTTGGTCAAAGGACACTTTGAAATTACCCGGGCAGTAAACATGAAGAGAAACAATAGCACTCATTGTTGCGATAATTGTAACGTTAGCATTCTGGAAAGGTGGAGTCAAACCGTTAGTCATAGATCATAAGCGACAGGAGCAGAATTAGGCCATTCAGCCCATCAAGTCTACTCTACCATTCAATCATGGCTGATCTCTCTCCATCCTAACCCTAAGTGACCATATTCCATCATTCTGATGTATAAACAAACCTATTCAGCCCAATGACCTGATGATGAGGAATACATCTTTGAAGGACATTACACAGAAGGTTTAGTTTTAGAGATACAGTGTGGAAATAGGTCCTTCAGGCCACCGAGTCCACGCCGACCATCGATCACCCGTTCACACTAGTTCTACTCCATCCCACTTTCACATCCACTCCCTACACACTCGGGGCAATTTACAGAGAGCCAATTAACCTACAAACCCACATGGATTTGGGATGTGGGAGGAAACTGGAGCACCCACAGGATCAGCCATGATTGAATGGCGGAGTAGACTGGATGGGCCAAATGGACTAATTCTACTCCTATCACATGATCTTATGACAGTGTCTCAAAATAAGAGGTTGGTCCCAGCAGGGCTAGTTAAGGTGATTTCTTCACACAGGGGGCAGTGAATCTTTGGAATTCACTGGCTAGCAGTAAAGCCATTCAGTGTATTGGTGAAGGAGGAGCAAGGGGATACAGACTTTGTGGAGAATACTGGCACTGTTTAGTTTAGTTTAGTTTATTGTCACGTGTACTGAGGTACAGTGAAAAGCTTTTGGTGCATGCTAACCAGTCAGCAGAAAGACAACACATGATTACATGGATAGGTGACTGATCAGTCTGAAAAGGAGTCCCAACCCGAAGCATCACCTATCCATGTTCTCCAGAGATGCTGCCTGACCCGCACTTACTCCAGCACTTGTGCCTCCCTCACTGCTCACCCAGCAGAGAGCTTCATAAGGTCATAGGTTCTAGGGGAATAATTAGGCCATTCGGCCCATCATGTCCACTCTGCCATTCAATCATGGCTGATCTATCTTTCCCTCTCAACCCCATTCTCCTGCCTTCTCCCCATAACCCCTGACACCCGTACTAATCAAGAATCTATCTATCTCTATCTTAAATATATCCAATGACTTGGCCTCCACAGCCTTCTGTGGCAATGAGTTCCACTGATTCACCACCCTCTAACTAAAGAAATTCCTCCTCATCTTGTTTTTAAAAGTATTCTGAGACTATGACCTCTGGTTCTAGGCTCTCCCTCTAGTGGAAACATCCTCTCCACATCCACACTATCCGGTTGCAGGGACTTGTTGCCACGTTAGACAGGTTTGTTTTTCGATAAAGGGGCGGGTTTGCAAATTTAAAGTGATTCGCACTGAGGAAGAAAATATTCTATCACCAAGATACAACCGTAAGAATGTCGAGAGTGTTTCACTGTCATTTGTACCAATAACAGAACAATGAAGTTCTTGCTTGCTTGCAGCTTAACAGGTCAGTTAACACAATAACACTAATGTGATACACAATAATCAACAGTACAATACATTAATAACCCTAAAAGTTGATAGTTTAGTTTATTGTCACATGTACCGAGGTACAGTGAAAAGCTTTTCGTAGCGTGCTAACCAGTCAGTGAAAAGATTGAAGCCGTCCACAGTGTACAGTAACCATCATCGTGATGCAACCAGAGACACAGTCCATAGATCACAGTTGCTGAGGTTAGTGTTGTGCAGTGTTCTAGAGCCTGATGGTTGGTGGGAAGAAGCTGTTCTTGAACCTGGAGGTCACAGTTTTCAGGCTCCTGTACCTTCTTTCCGATGGTAGCAGTGAGATGAGAGCGTGGCCAGGGTGGTGTGGGTCTCTGATGATGCTGGCTGCCTTTTTGAGGCAGCACCTCCTGTAGATCCCTTCGATGGTGGGGGGGTCAGTACTGTGATGGACCTTCGATGGTGGGGGGGTCAGTACTGTGATGGACCGGGCAGTGTCCACCACTCTCTGGAGTCTCCTTAGTTTCTTGGCGTTTGAGTTGCTGAACCAAGCCATGATGCAATTGTACAAAAGTGTCTATTTCACTTTACCTTTTGTACAAACCACTCGACTTTAGTCCTGACCACCACCACCAAAAGCAACAAGAGTAATTGTGTTTGGTGTGGATGATAGACTGGAAGGAAGATGCCTTAGACATAATGTGAGCGTCTAATATTCTGTTACAGGCCAACTCTATGATGTTTACACCACAGCTCTGAGATTGGACTCGATCCACATTCACGGCTTGTCTCTGAGATTGCTGAAAATGAATCTCTCGTGAAGTTGTGCTGAATAGTAGTTTCCATATTCTGCTTTCATATCAGCTGCTCTGTGGTTCCCTAGCAGAGACACAGATAAAGTCCAGAGAAATACTTTTACATGTAGTTATTTCTAGAAACATGTAATCACTGAAGAGTTATTAATGTCACTGTTCATTAGGGTGATGCATTATTGTATATAAGAAGCCAACGACTTTCCACATCAGCCCGAGCCAAACATCTGTCTTTGTTTGCTCAGCCAGATTGTGACAAAATAAAGAGAAATTAGCCTCAGTTCACATTATTTAACACAGTCTTCCACCAAGATTTGTTTTTTCCATTAAAGATAGATTATAAAACCAGAGGACACACGCTTAAGGTGAGAGGAAGGTACTTAAGAGTGACCTCAGGGGCAACCTTTTCACTCAGAGGGTAGTCCATATCTGGAATGAGCTACCAGAGAAAGCTATGGAATCAGATACAATTATTCACAAAGACATTTGGACAAATTTATGAATAGGAAGAGGTTTAGAGGGCTCTGGGCCAAATGTCAAATAATGGCCAGTATGTCAACTTGGTCAGCATGGGCACGGTGAGCTGAAGAGCCTGTTTCCGTGCTCTGCCTCTGACACTATTTACATTGAATTAATTGCATGACAACACTCAAATTGTTCCAGGCAGCTCACATCGTGATTCATGCATCACATAAACCCTCTCCCACTCCATCCAGCTCATTCTTCTCTTCCCCAAATGTTTATTTGGCTTCCTCGAAATGCATCTCAACTACCAGTTCCATAGTCTGATAGTCTTTGCCACTGTCTGCATGAATATGTTTCTCCTGACTTTCTCCATGGGAATAATAATGCCTATATTCATGACGGCCTCACATTAGTGAAACCATCTTCTCCGAATCTTCCCAATCTTCATGAGGTCACACTTCCTCCTGCTTGTCAGAGCTTTCCAAAGCCTGGTATCATCCCTATCAATCCCTTTTGCATGGTGAATCTGTGGAATTCATTGGTGCAGAAGGCTGTGGAGGCCATCAATGGATAATTTTAAGGTAGGAATAGATAGATTATTGATTTGTACAGGTGTCAGGGGTTATGGGCAGAAGGCAGGAGAATGGGGTTAGGTGGGAGAGATAGATTAGCCATGATTGAATGGCGGAGTAGACTTGTTGTGCCGAATGGCCTAATTCTTCTTCTATCACTAATTAACTCATGAATTTTTGCATCCGTTTTTGCATTTTGATTTTTCTCCTTATTTGCCACGGAATTGGTTAGATTTGGTATTAACTAAAAACACAATGTACAAGAATCAACATTCACATCTTATGCACAAAATCTGCAACATATTTGGAATGAAGAAGCAAGTGGTTGAGGCTAAAAGACTTCTGATGCCAGATGCATCCATTTGTCTTCCGTCCCAGTAAATCAGTAAATCCTGGCCATGGTTGCAGCAACTTCATGCCACCAACTTCTCAGGACAAAGACTTGCTTTTAGTAGATTTATAACCATACAAAACAGAAAAGCAGGAACATCAGAACCTTTCAGCTATAAGCATAGGTTGGAGAAATTGTATTCTCTGAAATTAATTTAGTTTAGTTTAGAGATACAGCGCGGAAACAGACCCTTTGGCCTACCGAGTCTGCGCCAACCAGCGACACTACACACTCTAGGGACAATTTTACATAGGCGGCGCGACTCTGGTCAGCAGCGGCCTCTGCAGCCCGTCCGCGTTTTTATTATTTTTTGTCTATGTTTATATGTAGTTTTTGTTATTTTTTGTTGGGGTGTGTGTGTGGGGGGGTGGGGGTGGGGTGGGAGGGAGGGGGTAACTTTTAAATCTCTCCCTGCACTGGAGACCCGACCTTTTCTTGTCGGGTCTCCGTTGTCGTTGGGGCTGCAATGAGGAGCGGCCTCCAACAGAAGAAGCCGGGGACTCTGGTGCCGACTCACCTCACCGTCGCGGAGCTGGCCGAGTCCAGAGCGGGTGGAGCGGTGGTGGAGCGCTGCTGCTGCTGCTGACTCGGAGGCTGCAACTGCGGGTCTGCGGACGGCGGCACCGGGAGCCCGCGGGTCCCTGGAGGGAGACCGCTTTTCAGGGCTCCTGCAACGGCGACTTCTCCCGCCCGAGTTGCGGGGTCGAAGAGCTCCTGGAGCGGGGCCTAACACCACTGCCCCGCGCGGCTTGGAATGGCCGCGGGACTCTGCGAGCGCACGCCGGGGGCTCCAACACCAAGACCCAGTGTGCGACCTTGCACCACCCGGCGTGGCTTAAATGGCCGCGGGACAATCGCCATCGCCAGCCGGGGGCTTTGACTTTGACTGTGATCGGGGGGGGGGGGGGGGGGGGGGGGGGGGGGGGGAGTGCAGTGGAGAGATAAGTTTTTTTTGGCCATCAATCACAGCAATGTGATGGATGTTTATGTAAAATGTAAATTATGTTGTGTCTTGGGTCTATTTGTTTGTAATGTATGGCTGCAGAAACGGCATTTCGTTTGGACCTCAAGGGGTCCAAATGACAATTAAATTGACTATTGACTATTGACTATTGACATTTATACTACAAACTTGTACGTGTTTGGAGTGTGGGAGGAAACTTAAGATCTTGAAGAAAACTCACGCAGGTCATGGGGAGAACGTACAAACTCCGTACAGCAACCGTAGTCAGGATCGAACCTGAGCTTCTGGCGCTGTACGCAGTAGCTCTACCACTACAGCACCGTGCCACCCAGAATGTCAGAGGTTGCGAAGTGTATAAGATCATGAGAGGTAGTCAATCAGAACTTATTTCCCAGGATAACAATATCAACGACTAGAGGGCACAGTTTTAAGGTGAAAGGGCAAAAGTTTAAAGGAGATGAGTGGGGAAACATTTAAACACAGAGGGTGGTGGGTGCCTGGAACACGCTGCCAGGTGTGGTGGTTGGGGCATATATCATAGTGGCATTCAAGAAGCTTTTTGATATGCAGATGGATATGCAGGGAATGGAGATATGGATCACGTGCCGGAAGAGCAGACTAACTTGGCATCATGTCCAGCACAGACATTATGGGGTAAAGAGTCTGTTCCCATGCTGTGCTGTTGTATAGATGGGGTGAACCTTTACCCAGGGTAGGGGAATAAAGAACGACATAAGTTTAAGACGATGGGGGAGAGATTTAATAGGAACCTGAGGGGCAACTTTTTTACACAGAGGGTGGTCGGTATATAGAACAAGCTGCCGGAGGAGGTAGTTGAGGCAGGGACTATTGTAACGTTTAAGTAACAGTTGGACAAGCACATGGATAGAATAGGTTTAGAAGGATATGGGGCAAAAGTGGGACTAGTGTAGATGGGACATGTAGGTTGGCATGGGCAAGTTGGGCCTAAGGGCCTGTTTCTATGCTGTATGACTCTATGTTCTATCTATCATGCTGGACTTGTCTACATAGCATCAGAGAAGATGTCCAAACAGTGCAGCTATTCCCTATTATAAATAATCCCTCTATTGCCTGTCAAGGATGTGGATCGGTCACTTTCTGAAACACTTTGATTCATGCCTTATTTAAACATACCGTCAGTACTCCTTAGTGTGTAGAGTCTGGTGGTTGCATCAGAACATTTTATCATCTCCCTATCCCTTCCTGAGGGGAGAAGGAGGCGGAGGAATGTACTCCACATGAAGCATGGCTCTGACTACTAATCCATTATGTGGAGACAGCTCCAAATTATTGCCTCTTTTTTATTATTACCACAGATGTGGAAAGGAGAGGGAGCCAAAGCCTTCAATCTGGCTCACTGGTGTTGGATTGCTCCACTGTGCTACACATGCCAACAATACAAAACATTGACATCAGTCCACTCAGCCGAAAGGATTAGCAACGACTGGGGCTGTGGAATTTATTGGATATGAATATTCTGGCAACAAGAAATGTACTTAATGGAAGATTTGAGCCATTGTGCCGTTTAAAAATAGAAAATATGATTGTTTGAGTGTACACAAGATAAGGTTCCTCATGGCCACTATCATTGTTGATGTTAATTACTTCACAAAGAGTCATCCAGAATGGAGACCGGCCCTCCACGCCAAACAAGATTCCCCATCTCAACCAGTCCCATTTGGCCACGTTTGACCCATATCCTTCTAAACCTTTCCTATAAATGGCCCTGTCCAAATGTATTTTAAATGTTGTTATTATACATTACTCAATTACATCCTCCAGCAGCTTGCTATGTGTAGCAGCAGCATTTTGTCAACAAAATACCTTGTTTAGTACAAGCAACACTCTTCCAGCAACTGGAGAGTGCTGCAACTGGAGAGTGCTGCAACTGGAGAGTGCTGCAGTGCTGCAACTGAAGGAGACAGTGCCCAATATTCCCTGGGGATCTGAGGCACCTAATCATGAAGGGTGCTCAAAGGTGGCATCTTCTATACAAGGGGGGCAAGAGGACCTTCAAATGCCATGGCCAGGGGGCCGTGGGACTGACATTACTTACCATCGCCCGGCGGGGTCACAACATCTGAAGCCTGGATCGCCTCGGCGCAGAGGGAGAATAAGGAGGGATGAGACAAAGACTTAAGACTTTTGCCTTCCATCACAGTGAGGAGGTGCCTGGTGAACTCACTCACTGTGGTGGATGTTCATTTGTGTTTATTGTGTGTTTTTGTCATTTTTACTATATGTAGGACTGCATGGCAACAAAATTTCGTTCAGACCACAAGGTCTGAATGACAATAAAGGCTACTTTGACTTTGCTGATGGCATCCATCTCTGTCTAGACAGACTGCAGGGAGCTCCATGTGTTTCTGCTTCCTGTCCAAGCTGAAGCCCTTCATTGTTTGCCTCTGTGGACTGAAGGAAAAGTAGATGAAATGTCTTCTCCTTCAGTTTAGTTTAGTTTAGTTTAGTTTAGTTTAGTTTGTCACCATTTTACAAACGTAAACTCAAGCTCCCCCCCACCCCACAGAGGTGAAATCAGAGGTAGATGAATCTGCGGAATTCTTTGCCACAGACGGCTGTCGAGGCCAAGTCAATGGATATTTTTAAAGCAGAGATAGATAGATTCTTGATCAGTACAGGTGTCAGAGGTGATAGGGAGAAGGCAGGAGAATGGTGTTAGGAGGGAGAGATAGATCAGCCATGATTGAATGGCAGACTAGACTTGATGGGCAGGATGGCCTAATTCTACCCCTATCACTAATGGCCTTATATATACCCAGACCGGCACTCATACGTACACATAAAAAACAAACAACAAAAAAAGTGTAATAATAACAATAATAGTCTATGTAGTTCAGAGCTTATTTGAGGTTGTAGTGTTTAATAGCCTGATGGCTGGAGGGAAGAAGCTGTTCCTGAACCTGGACGTCTAACAAGAATAGTCAGTCATATTTGTAATGAGTAACTCTGCCTCATTTAAAAATAGCAGATGAAAGATATTCTCAGCCGCTTTCATCAGCATCTGCTCTGTGATGAGGTGAGTGAGGGGTTAGTTCGGGATCTTCGAGTGTGGGCGAGTTGTGTGTATTCTCCGTGGAAGCATATCCTCACAACAACATCGCCACATGCTGGTGCTTTCTTCATATGTTATTTATAACCAATCTGTAGGCATGGCCCTTGTAAATCCACCCCACAGATGAAACAAGAACATTATTCTGCTGCACAGTGTTCTGGTAGATTTAAAATATTACCGTGACATCTAAATTAAATACTAATACTCATCTACATAACTAATAATTACAGCTCCTTTTCTGAAATTGATAATTGATTAATTGGAAGTTAATGAGCTTTAATTATGATTGTTATAATGATAATTACTGTGATGAATTCACAATTTATGCTTCTTCTCGTCGTATCTTACAGCAGGTAGAGCTGCTGCCTCACAGCGCCAGAGACCCTGGTTCGATCCTGACTACGGGTGCCGTCTGTACGGAGTTTGTACGTTCTTCCTGTGACCTGCGTGGGTTTTCTCTGGATGCTCTGGTTTCCTCCCAAACTCCAAAGTCGTGCAGGTTTGTAGGTTAATTGGCTTTGGTAAAAATTGTAAATTTTCCCTAGTATGTAGGATAATGCCAGTGTTATGGGGATCGCTGGTCAGCATGGACTCAGTGGGCTGAAGGGCCTGGCTCCACGCTGTATCTCTAAACTAAACTAAACTAAACTAAACTATCATTTGCCAGGCTTTGTCCCATCCCACCTGTTTTCTCAGCTTTTCCCCCACCAGCTACATTCAGTCTGAAGGGTCCCAACCCGAAACTTCACCTATTCATATTCTCCAGAGATGCTGCGCATCTCGCTGAGTTACTCCAACACTTGGTACCTTTTTTTGGAAACCACCATCTGCAGTTCCTCGTGTCTACATCTTAAATAAGCTTAGAATTATTTCAGTGTTTTGTTTTGTTTTGTTCCTGTGAAGGTTTGTGAAGAGTTACGCATCCACCACTGAAAGATGTTAGTGTTCTCAGCGAAGACAGACACACAAAGCTGGAGTAACTCAGCGGGACAGGCAGCATCCCTGGAGAGAAGGAATGGGTGACGTTTCGGGTCGAGACCCATCTTCAGATTGAGAGTCAGGGGAAAGGGGAATGAGAGATATAGATTTAGGAGAAATAAATGGAAGATATGCAGAAAGCAACAATAATCTGATGACGGGTCCAGACCCGAAAAGTCACCTATTCCTTCTCTCCAGAGATGCTGCCTGTTCCGGTGAGTTACTCCAGCTTTGTGCGTCTTCAGTGTAAACCAGCCTCTACATTTTCCCTACATTCTCCATTCTCAGTGAAATCTTTTTACATTTCAGCCTTACAGTAGCCTGGAATTGGAGTTACAGTTCATCCTGACACAAGTGTCAATGGTTAGACACAGTCTGGTTAGTTCCAGTGAGGCATGGTGTACACAGCGAGAACTCTCAAATATCACTGTCAGTTTACCAGGCTAAAGGTGCTATTCCAAAGTTATGAATCATTTAAAAGTGTTATTAACATTCAAGTTAATCTGTTCTAACTTCAGGAGAGTAAACTTGTAAAGACAAACACTTCTGTAATATTCAGGGTTGGTCGTGGGGTAGTCGCCCAAAAAGTCGTACCTTTTTCTGGTCGCCGCTGGATTTTCAACATGTTGATAATGTTCGGTGACCTGCTGCGACTATGACGGGTGCCGGCAGTCGCCGAAACAATTGCGTAAGTGGGACAGGCCTTTAACTCCTCCTGAAAGCTGAGCTTGTGTATTTGGGACCTGATTGAACGACAGGTATGTAGACCAGATCACCAGACCATGACTGGAACTATTACTTAGAACTGAGCACAAACGACATAGAAATAGGAATCCCACTCTAAGCTGAGCAGCCGGTTTGGGAGCAGAGATACTATGGATAGTTTACGAGCTGTTCAGGAGGAGCTGGCTGATTATTTACACACTGAGACCGTGGCAGGGAGCCTTGCCTTCCTACATTTGCATTCATCGAAAATGAATGAGTTCAGTCTTCTTCACAAATCACTGTAAGGCTGTTGCAGTGAAAACAAAAACGCTTTTCACTGTCCCTCGGTACACGTGACATTAAACTAAACTAAACCAGTGCAACAAACCTGCATTTACATTAGAGGACGAACGGCAGTCATTATCCTTACAATGATGCTCGCTTTCAAGTCAAACGGATAAATATCTCAAATGTAGAAATAAAGAACTGCAGATGCAGGTTTATACCAAAGATGGACTCAAAGTACTGGAGTAACTCAGCGTGTCAGGCAGCATGGATGGATAGATGACCCTTCTTTAGAAGAAAAGTCCTAACCTGAAATGACTCCAGAGATGTTTAAGAGGGAACGGCAGATGCTGGAAAATCGAAGGTAGACAAAAGTGCTGGAGAAACTCAGCGGGTGCAGCAACATCTATGGAGCGAAGGAAAGATGTTACCTGATGCTCTGTACTCTGGCACTGTGTATCTGTCTTTGAAAAATTCCAACATAGAGTCATAGTTATAAAGGGACCCTTCTTCAGTCTCATGGTATAGAGGCTGGAAACCCCGTACTCTCTCTCCCCTACTCCATTATAGTCATAGAGTGATACAGTGTGGAAACAGGCCCTTCTGCCCACTTGCCCACACTGGCCAACATGTCCCATCTACACTTGTCCCATCTGTCCTCATTTGGTCCATATCACTCCAAACCTGTCCAATCCATGTACCTGTCTAACTGTTTCTTAAATGTTGCGATAGTCCCTGCCTCAACTACCTCCTCCAGCAGCACGTTCCACCAACCCTTTGTGTGCAAATGTTACCCCTCAGGTTCCTATTAAACCTTCTCCCACCCCTCTCACCTTAAACTTATGTCATCTGCTTCTTGATTCCCCTACTCTGGGCAAGAGACTCTGTGCGTTTACCCGATCTATTCCACTCATGATTATGTACACCTCTATAAGATCAGGCTCATCCCAGATAAACAAAGCCCCCCACAATGTCAGAGAATTTAAATGAGTGAAGCTCGTAACTCAGAGTGAACCAGTATCATGTCTGGGGATGAGGAACAAATAACATTTGTAGACAGACACAAAAAGTTGGAGTAACTTAGTGGGGCAGGCAGCATCTCTGCAGAGAAGGACTAGGTAATGTTTCAGGTCGAGACCTTTCTTCAGACAGTCTGAAGAAGTGTCTCGACTCGAAACGTCACCCAAACTGCTCAAAGGGCCGAATGGCCTCTACTCCTGCACCTATTGTCTATGAATGTAGCTTCAGAGATGCTGCCTGTCCTGCTGAATTTTCCCAAAGCCAATTAACCTACAAACCTGCATGTCTTTGGAGTGTGGGGGGAAACCGTAGATCTTGGAGAAAACCCACACAGGTCACGGGGAGAACGTGCAAACTCCGTACAGACAGCGCCCGTAGCCAGGATGGAACCCGGGTCTCTGGCGCTATGAGGCAGCAGCTCTACCCGCTGCACCACCATACCATGGTCATGTATAACATGGTTACGTATAGAACTAAAATACATCGTCTACAAATCTACACATGGCGGAGATGCCCAGTGAAGGGAGGGTGAAGGGTGTTCACACATGGGCTGTGACTGAGATCAGATGTAGACTCTACTATTCTACAAAAACAGAGGCCTGGTCTCAGCAGTTTGTGTAGTTTTAAACTGGGTATGGAAAGATGAAAAATCTGGAGCCTGATTCAAAAACAAGTGGCGAATCTTATTTACTTTGTTTAACTAACTATATCCTAAAACACACACCCACGCATTCAAATCACAATGACTCATTGAATGGTATGGATATGAATCACACACTGATCACACAATCAGACTGCCAATAGTGATGTCATGGGGAAACGTGGCATTGGAACATTAAACGGACCTGACAGTTCTGTGGGCAAAACTTTCTGCTGATATTTTAATAATGCCACTAAAGTGGGTGGTATTGCAGATAATGAAGATGATTGTCGAAGTATCGCAGCAGGATCTTGATCGATTGGCCAGGTGGGCTGAGGATTAGTTGATGGAATTTAATATAGAGAAATGTGAATTGCTGCATTTTGGGAAGTCTAACATGGGCAGAACCTACACAGTGAATGGTAGGGCTCTGGGGAGTGTTGTAGAGCAGAGGGATCTAGGAGTGCTGGTGTATGGTTCCTTGAAGGTGGAGTCACAGGTAGAAAGGGTCTTTGGGCACATTGTCAGAGTATTGAGTATCAAAGTGTGGAGGTCATGTTGCTGTTGTACAAGGCGCTGGATGAGGGTAAATTTAGTATTAGTACAGAGCACCTTCTTCAGTTTAGGTTAGGGTTAGGGTTATAGGAAAGATGTTGTCAAGCTGGGAAGGGAGCAGGACTCAAGGGCCTGAGCTATAGGGCGAGGTTGAGCAGGCTTGGACACTATTCCTTGGAACGCATGAGGATGAGGGGTGATCTTGTAGAGGGGTACAAAGTCATGAGAGGAATAGATCTTATTCCCCACTTCTGTCTGAGGAAGGGTCTCGACCCGAAACGTCACCTATTCCTTCGCTCCATAGATACTGCCTCACCCGCCGTGTTTCTCCAGTATTTTTGTCCACCTTCGATTTTTCCAGCATCTGCAGTTCTTTCTTAAAGAAAGGATTAGATGGGGGTAAATGCACCTTTCTTTTGGCCAGAGTAAGGGGATTGAGAACCAGAGGACATAGGTTTAAGGTAAAGGGGGGAAGATTTAATAGGAAGCTACCTTTGTTACACAAAGGGTGTGTGGAACGAGCTGCCGTAGTAGGTAGTTGAGGCACATACTGAGAAGAAACATTTTGACAGGTAAATGGCCAGGACAGATTGAGAGGGATATTGGCCAGCACAGGCAGGTTGGACTAGTGTAGATGGGGCATCTTGGTCAGCATGGACAGGTTGGGCTGAAGGGCCTGCTCCCATGCTGTGGCACTCTATGACGCTGAAGACTTGTGACTCTATGTTTTGTTCCTCTCCAGGATACTTGTGGCATGTTTTGAATGAGTTTGCTAAAAACTCTCAGCTGTTACTCCAACAAACCCCCCCCCCCCTCCCCATCAGATGTCCCTCGGGGGCAATGATAGTGGAGTGAACCGATGGAGGGATTGAAGCTGACCGCGACTGCAATTATATCTGGATAATCTATTTCACATTATTAGCGGCTTAAAGATAACAGCTCATGGTTGTAAAAATCACAGATTATTGAGTGTAAAAATAATCAGGCTCGATTCCCACTATCTCAACGCCTCTGGCCTGTAAACAGAATTAGACTGTCCATGGCCAGGGCTTCCATAGTCTTTTGATTGTAAAGCAAAGCCTGGAAACAGGTCCTTTGGCCCATCGAGTCCGTGCCGGCCATCGATCACCCGTTCACACCAGTTCTATCTTATCCCACTTTCCCAAACACTCCCTACACACTAGGGGGCAAGTTACAGAGGGGCCACTTAATCTACACACCCGCACGTCTTTGGGATGTGGGAGGAAACCGGAACTCCTGGAGAAAACCCACGCAGTCACAGGGAGGACATGCAAACTCCAGACAGCCAGCACCCGTAGTCAGGATGGAACCCGGGACTCTGGCGCTGTGAGGCAGCAGCTCTACCCGCTGCACCACCGTGACATTGATGTCCAGCAGCAAGTTCCATACAACTCTGTGTAAAAAAGTTACTCCTCATGTTCATATTAAATCTTTTCCCCTTCACCTTAAACCCGTGTCCTCTGGTCCCCGATTCCCCTACTCTGGGCAAGAGACAGTCACGTGCAGACAGATACAAAACCCAGAGTAAAGCCACGCACTGCATTTATAAGTAGGAAAGAACTGCAGATGCTGATTTAAATAGACAGACACAAGATGCTGGCGTAACTCAGCGGGACAGGCAGCATCTCTGGAGAGAAGGAATGGGTGACATTTCGGGTCGAGACCCTTCTACATTGAAGTTCATCCCATTTGATTTCTCGTTTTCACATCTTACCCTTCCATATCTCTGTATCTCCCTCTCCCCTGACTCTCAGTCTGAAGAAAAATCTTGACCCGAAATGTCACCCATTCCTTCTCTCCAGAGATGTTGCCTGTCCCGCTGAGTCACTCCAGCATTTAGTGTCTACCATTGCATTTATCAATTGGATTCTGATGTGAGTTGATTTCAAACTCCCCCCCCCCCCCCCCTATATATCCACTCACTTAATCCCACTTGGTTCATTAGTTTTGAATTAGCACCTCTTCCCAGAACCAGATCAGAATCTACCAGTAAATGAGGAACATTAAGCAGCAGATGAGAGCATCTCACTGGTGCCAGTAATCCCACACCGTCAGCGTTTAATGAGCTCAGTATTGCAAGGAAACTCGATGATACACAAGGTGCTGGAGTAACTCAGTGGGACAGGCAGCATCTCTGGAGAGAAGGAATAGGTGATGTTTTGGGTCGAGACCCTTCTTCAGACTGAGAGTCAGGGGAGAGGGAGATGTGGAGATATGGATGGGTAAGGTGTGAAAACGAGAAATCAAAGGGGACAATGGTCGATGTAAAATGGATCATCGTTGGCTGAGGGGAAGTTGATAACAAGGCAGTAATGTTTAATCAGGAGGACAGTGAAACTAATTGGAGAACTAGGATGGAGAGAGAGGGAAAGCAAGGTTTACTTGAAGTTAGAGGTCAATGTTCATACCGCTGGGGTGTAAGGTGGGGTGAAATATGAGGTGCTGTTCCTCCAATTTACGCTGGGCCTCACCCTGACAATGGAGGAGGCCCAGGACAGAAAAGTCAGTGTGGGAATGGGAAGGAGAATTAAAGTGTTTAGCAACTGGGAGATCAGGTAGGTCTAGGCGGACTGAGCGGAGGTGTTCAGCAAAGTGATTGCTGAGCCTGCGTTTGGTCTCGCTGGGACCTCCCTGTGTTTCTGCAGCAGGACTTTGTTAAACGGTGCAGAGCAATATTCCGTGTCACATTCTGCTCCATCAGCAACTGAAGGCCAACTTCAGCTGAGCTACTGGCTGGTGTTGGAGTCGTGCTTCTGTATACATCCTTCCCCTGCACCCAAAATAAACACACAACAATAAGCGGCACGGTGGCGCAGCGGTAGAGTTGCTGCCTCACAGCGCCAGAGTTCCTGGTTCAATCCTAACTACGGGCGCTGTCTGTACTGAGAGTGCATGTTCTCCACGGGACCTGCGTGGGTTTTCTCCAGGTGCTCCAGTTTCCTCCCACACTCCAAAGATGTACAGGGTTTGTAGGTTAATTGGCTTCTGTAAATGGTCCCTAATGTGCAGGGTAGAACTAGTGTAAACAGGTGATCGTTGCACTCGGTTTTAACCCACGTAACCATTGCTATGGAATGAAAGACGTGCTTTAAACCTTTGGTAAACTGCACAGCATTTGATTTCTGAGATATTTCGGAGGTTTTCCTTAAAGGGCCTGTCCCACTTACACAACTTTTCCGGTGACTGCCGACACCCGTCGTAGGTTGTTACAGGTCGCCGAAAATATTCAACATGTTGGATATCCAGCAGCGACCAGAACAAGGTACGACTCTTTGGGCGACTACTCACGACCATCCAGGCTTCACCCCGCCACATGTCGCCTGTATGGTCGTGAGTCGTCTCCTAGTCACCCAAAGGGTCGTAGCATCTTTCTGGTCCCCGCTGGATTTTCAACGTTGACATTTTTCGGCGACCTATGACGGGCGCCGGCAATCGACGAGAAAGTTGCGTAAGTGGGACAGGCCCTTTGGCCAGCGGGTGGTGAATCTGTGGAATCCTTTGCCACAGACGGCTGAGGAGGCTGTCATTGGGTAGGTTCTTGATAGATTCTTGATTAGTACGGGTGTCAGGGGTTATGGGGAGAAGGCAGGAGAATGGGGTTGAGAGGGAAAGATAGATCAGCCACGATTGAATGGCGGAGTGGACTTGATGGGCCGAATGGCCTCATTCTACTCCCTATAAATCCTATATCATTTATTTTCACCACCTGACCAACATTTGTGTGATGAACATCAAGTTGAATCTTATGTGAATTCTTGGTGTAGACTAGATTCAATTATTTTACTTCATCTCAATGGAGTTCAGGTGAGGACAGGTGTGAAGTAAAGTGTTTAATAATAAACAGATATCCATCTTACCTTTTAATTCACTATTATATAACAGTATCATCCTTCCTTTTCCATGAATAAAGTACAAGGTTATAGCCGTAGAGGGGACAGAGCAGATTTACAAAGTTATTGATTGATAAAGTCATACAACATGGGAACAGGCCCTTCGGCCCAAGTCAGCCATGCTGATCAAGATGCCCCATCTATCCTACTACTCTTTGCCTGTATTTTCTTGTTGTAAATGGCACCAAAGTATGGCAAGTGTGCATGTGTGTGCTCTGCAAAACAATAATCTCAGCGTGCAGTGGACACGCAAGAATGAAGAACCATCTTGTGAAAAATGGATGACTGCAGTAGTCCACTCTGTTTTTATAAATAAATATACTCCCACCAGAGGGACTACAGAAATACAGTTAAGGAAAGACTCAATGGTCTAATGTTCTGAATTTTTGGAATAATGCGTGAAATTTGAGTCATCCCCAAACATCCTGACTCCCCGAGTTATTCCCAAACCCACAAAATGAAATATTCCGCAAATCCTACTGGCAAAGCCTTGGGATTTATTCCACATTCTTCACGGTTGGATTTCAGAGCTCATCGATCTGCACAAAAACATGCTTCAGAAATTGTGTCAATGGATATTGTGACCTCAAACACAATCTCTCTGAAAATGGGGTAAAAATAGTTATTTGTCTCTCTAGATGTGTGACTCACTGAGTTAATTGTTCTAACCTGATGCCAAGAGTGCTGTGTAAAGTACTTTAGCACAGGAACTCCGTGCAGGCCAATGTGCCAAAGTGATGTCAAGTCTTCCTGAAATGATGTGCAGATAGGAAAGGGTTTTCTGATGCGCCAACACAAGCACAGTATCGGGGTTTGGAATATTCCGGAAGCACCACCAGTCTTCCCACACGTAGAGTCACAGAGTGATATAGCATGGAAACAGGCCCTTCAGCCAAACCTGCCCATACTAGCCAACATGTCCCATCTACACTAGTCACAGAGTGATACAGCACGGAAACAGGCCCTTCAGCCCAACCTGCCCATACTAGCCAACATGTCCCATCTACACTAGTCACAGAGTGATACAGCACAGAAACAGGCCCTTCAGCCAAACCTGTCCATACTAGCCAACATGTCCCATCTACACTAGTCATAGTCATAGAGTGATACAGCACGGAAACAGGCCCTTCAGCCAAACCTGCACATACTAGCCAACATTTCCCATCTACACTAGTCCCACCTACCTGCATTTGGACCATATCCCTCTAAACCTGTCCCATCCATGTTGCTGCTTAAACGTTGTGATAGTCTCTGCCTCAACTACGTTCTCCGGTAGCCCATTCCATACACCCACCTCCCTTTGTGTCAGCTTCCCAAAGTGACATTCAACAAGCCCACATCGGCCTGTCCCCTCGCCCAGTGCATTGGCCAGCATTCCACATTGACCCAGGATAGTTGGTCATTCATGAGTCTTCACTTTGTGGAATCTTGTCATGGGCAACTTGGTTGCTGCAGCTGAATAAATAACAAAGAACCAGCAACGGTTTCCGTTCTGTCTTGGAGTCATGCCATCACACCACACACAAACGGGCTTTGTTTCCTCCAACCAATATGTCCCCATCTAAAATAGTCCCATCGACCCACGTATGGCCCATATCCCTCTAAACGTTTCCGATTATGCGCAGGAAGGAACTGCAGATGCCGGTTTATACTGAAGAAGACACAAAGTGCTGGAGTAACTCAGCGGGTCAGGCAGCATCTTTGGAGAGAAGGAATTTGAACCCTCCTTCGGACTGAGAGGGAAACTAGAGATACGGAAACGTTCAGAATACCCGGCTACTGTCTGTGTGGAGTTTTGTCCCTGTGACCACGTGAGTTTCTTCTGGGTGACCCAGTTTCATCCCACAACATGTGATGGTGAATGGTCAAATCCAGGGGCGATTGATAAGAGGTATTTCAATCGGTTTTTACATAGACAATAAATAGAAAGAGCAAAACACAGTGCACTGGAAGAACTCAGCAGGTCAGGCAGCATCTGTGGAGGCAATGGATAGATGATGTTTCAGGTCAGGACCTAAATCATTGTCTGTCCATTCGCTCCACAGATGCTGCTTGACCCGCTGCATTTCTTGTTCACTTTGTGTTTTGCTCAAGATTCCAGCATCTGCAGTTCATTGTACAAGACATAGGAGGATAAGGTCCCAATGCAGGCGGATTAGTGGCAATGGATGAAAAGGACAGCATGGACATGATGGGCCAAAGGGCACACTTCTGTGCTGTATGATCCTATGTTTAACTTAGCTTTAGTTCGATCGACACTAGCGTCCAAGGCCTTTTGCAGGGCTGGGTTAATTGGACCATCTGTCAATCATCTGGTCACTAGTGTTACATAGCACCAGAGCTAGTGTGTGATGCAGGTCAATTGGACCCTGTAAATTGTCCCACAGTGTGTCGGACAGCACCAGTGTAGGTGTGACACCGGTGGTCACACACACACACACACACACAGTGTGGACACACACACACACACACACACACACACACACACACAGCCAATTAAACTACAAACCTGCACATGGGACGTGAGAGAAAACCAGAGTACCTGGAGAAAACCCATGCGGTCACTGGGACAACGTGCAAACTCCACATGGACAGCTCCCGAGGTCAGGATCGAACCCGGGTCTCTGGCACGGTAAGTCAGCAGCTCTACCCGCTGCGCCACCGTGCCGCCCTTGTTTGTCGATGGTTAAGTTGCAGCTTAAACTTGGAATTTGCAGCAACTTGGGCTCCAGACAGAGAGGGGAAAGATTCAGGTTCACTTCATGCTGGGGCCAGATCTTATTTACGAGTCAGGCAGCAAGGTTCACGGAATCCCAAAGTAGCATTCACTCCAAATACTGCAACTGAACTGGAAAATAGTTGGAAATTCCCCGCACAGTATTTCAACATTTCTGAAACTATAATAAATATCCTCTCCACAACCCCAGTAAAACCCCTTGTTCCTTCCACTGTGAAACATTCCACCAAACAGGCTGACATCTTTCCCACCCCTGCCCCATCTCCCAGGCCTTCATGGTCAGCTCAAGAGCCCTGCACATATAACAACTGGGACTTGAAAATGGCATCAAATCTGGTGTCTCTGTATTCTGTACGTGAGGCATCACGGTGGTGCAGCGGGTAGAGCTGCTGCCTCACAGCTCCAGATACCCCGATTCCATCCTGACTACAGGTGCTGTCTGTACGGAGTTTGTATGTTCTCCCCGTGACCGTGTGGGTTTCCTCCGGGTGCTCTGGTCTCCTCCCACACTCCAAAGGTTAATTCCCGGGATGGCGGGACTGTTACATGTTGAAAGAATGGGTGACTGGGCTTGTATTCACTGGAATTTAGAAGGATGAGAGGGAATGTTATTGTAACATATAAGATTATTAAGGGTTTGCACACGCTGGAGGCAGGAAGCATGCTCCCGATGTTGGGGGAGACCAGAGGCCACAGTTTAAGAATAAAGAGCCTGTCCCACATTCACGACCTAACTCACCACCTTTTATACTCGTGGACATTTTTCATCAGGCTAGAAAAACGCCTCGATCCTACTTGATGCCAGGAGTACCTACGACTAGCATCACGACCTGCTACAACCTACCTACGACCTACCTACCTACGACCTCGTGACGACCATGCTGTGAGTATGAGTCGAGGGCAAACTCGGCAGAAGCCGTGAATTAGGTTGTGAAAGTGAGACAGGCCCTTAAGGAGTCGGCCATTTAGAACAGAGATGAGGAAAAACATTTTCACCCAGAGGGTTGTGAATCTGTGGAATTCTCCGCCTCAGAAGGCAGTGGAGGCCGATTCTCTGGATGCTTTCAAGTTAGATAGGGCTCTTAAAGATAGCAGAGTCAGGGGATATGGGGAGAAGGCAGGAACGGGGTACTGATTGTGGATGATCAGCCATGATCACATTGAATGGCAGCACTGGCTCGAAGGGCCGAATGGCCTCCTCCTGCACCTATTGTCTATTGTCTAAACTAAACTACAACTATCTGTGCCAGCTAAACATGCCCACCTGTGTTCAGGTAGCCTCCCCTGATGCCAGTCGAATGGATACAACTCACCTGAGAAAGACTGTGAGCGTTCACTCATGGTCTTGTACACCTCAGTCAGTAAGTTGTCAGAGCAGAATGCCAGTGAACTGAATCTCTCATTGAGGTTCTGGCAACGCCCTCATAAATTTACCCTGCACGCTTTCAGCTTCAAGACATCCTTCCTACACAAGGGCAAAACTGAACACAGTTCTCCAAGTGCAGTCTCACCAACGTCTTGTACAATAATTTGTGTTGTTACATTTCATTTTTCCCTCATCTCAGCCTCTAAGGAATTAATTTCCATTTTTTTTAAATGTAGTTAGTTATTTACAAAATGCTGGAGTAACTCAGCGGGGCAGGCAACATCTCTGGATAGAAGGATGTGGACCCTTCTTTAGACTGAGAACATCAGCCATTCCTTCAATCCAAAGATGCTGCCTCTCCCACTGAGTTACTCCAGCATTTTGTATCGATCTTCAGTGTAAACCAGTATCGGCTGTTCCTTCCGACACGTACATAGTTAGGTAGTTTGTTTAATATATTGTCACAGGTACCGAGGTACAGTAAAAAGCTTGTCAGTCAAGTGGGGATATACCCTTAAATGAAACAATCCTGCTCACTGCTGTCAATATGGGTTGCTAAATATCCGTGCACGAGTTTTGCTAGACGACCTCTTCTGGCAGCTACACATATTGCATGAACTGCTTGCTCATTTTTGGTCCATAATAAGTAGGGAGGTTTGTGAAAAACAAAAGGAGACTCCAGAGAGTGATGGACACTGCCCAGTCCATCACAGGTACTGACCCCCCCACCATCGAAGGTCCATCACAGGTACTGACCCCCCCACCATCGAAGGGATCTACAGGAGGCGCTGCCTCAAAAAGGCAGCCAGCATCATCAGAGACACCCACCACCCTGGCCACGCTCTCATCTCACTGCTACCATCGGGAAGAAGGTACAGGAGCCTGAAAACTGTGACCTCCAGGTTCAAGAACAGCTTCTTCCCACCAACCACCAGGCTCTAGAACACTGCACAACACTAACCTCAGCAACTGTGATCTATGGACTGTGTCTCTGGTTACATCACGATGATGGTTACTGTACACTGTGGACGGCTTCAATCTTTTCACTGACTGGTTAGCACGCTACGAAAAGCTTTTCACTGTACCTCGGTACATGTGACAATAAACTAAACTATCGACTTTTAGGGTTATTAATGTATTGTACTGTTAATTATTGTGTATCACATTAGTGTTATTGTGTTAACTCTCTAGAATTTAGGAGATTGAGAGGGGATCTTATAGAAACTTACAAAATTCTTAAGGGGTTGGACAGGCTAGATGCAGGAAGATTGTTCCCTATGTTGGGGAAGTCCAGGACAAGGGGCCACAGTTTAAGGATAAGGGGGAAATCCTTTAAAACCGAGATGAGAAGAACTTTTTTCACACAGAGAGTGGTGAATCTCTGGAACTCTCTGCCACAGAAGGTAGTCGAGGCCAGTTCATTGGCTATATTTAAGAGGGAGTTAGATGTGGCCCTTGTGGCTAAAGGGATCAGAGGGTATGGAGAGAAGGCAGGTACGGGATACTGAGTTGGATGATCAGCCATGATCAAATTGAATGGCGGTGCAGGCTCGAAGGGCCGAATGGCCTACTCCTGCACCTAATTTCTATGTTTTCTATGTTTCTATGTTAACTGACCTGTTAAGCTGCAAGCAAGCAAGAACTTCATTGTTCTGTTATTGGTACAAATGACAGTGAAACACTCTCGTCATTCTTACGGTTGTATCTTGGTGATAGAATATTTTCTTCGTCAGTGCGAATCACTTTAAATTTGCAAACCCGCCCCTTTATCGAAAAACAAACCTGTCTAACGTGGCAACAAGTCCCTGCAACCGGATAGAGTGGATGTGGAGAGGATGTTTCCACTAGAGGGAGAGCCTAGAACCAGTCGTCATAGTCTCAGAATACTTTTAAAAACAAGATGAGGAAGAATTTCTTTAGTTAGAGGGTGGTGAATCAGTGGAACTCATTGCCACAGACGGCTGTGGAGGCCAAGTCATTGGATATATTTAAGATAGAGATAGATAGATTCTTGATTAGTACGGGTGTCAGGGGTTATGGGGAGAAGGCAGGAGAATGGGATTGAGAGGGAAAGATAGATCAGCCATGATTGAATGGCACAGTGGACATGATGGGCCGAATGGCCTAATTATTCCCCTAGAACTGATGAACTAATGAAGCTCTCGGCTGGGTGAGCAGTGAGGGAGGTGGGACATTCTGAGAGCAGATGCACCCCTTTAAACAAACAAGGATTAGCTTTACCCATCATTGAAAGAAATGCCAAAAAATTAAAAGACACAAGTGCTGGAGTAAGTGCGGGTCAGGCAGCATCTCTGGAGAACATGGATAGGCGATGCTTCGGGTTGGGACTCCTTTTCAGACTGATCAGTCACCTATCCATGTAATCATGTGTTGTCTTTCTGCTGACTGGTTAGCATGCACCAAAAGCTTTTCACTGTACCTCAGTACACGTGACAATAAACTAAACTAAACTAAACAGTGCCAGTATTCTCCACAAAGTCTGTATCCCCTTGCTCCTCCTTCACCAATACACTGAATGGCTTTACTGCTAGCCAGTGAATTCCAAAGATTCACTGCCCCCTGTGTGAAGAAATCGCCTTAACTAGCCCTGCTGGGACCAACCCCTTATTTTGAGACACTGTCATAAGGTCATAAGTGATAGGAGTAGAATTAGTCCATTTGGCCCATCAAGTCTACTCCGCCATTCAATCATGGCTGATCTATTTCTCCCTCCTAACCCCATTCTCCTGCCTTCTCCCCATAACCTCTGACACCCGCACTAATCAAAATGCAATCTCTCTCTGCCTTAAAAATACCCACTGACTTGGCCTCCACGATACACGAACGGGGTGTCGAAGGACGAGAGGCTGAAGCCAAGAGGTGGAAGCCAAAAAATAATTCCACAGATTCACCAACCCATGACTAAAGACATTTCTCCTCATCTCCTTCCTAAAAGAACGTCCTTTAATTCTGAGGCTGTGACCTCCCCCCACCATCGAAGGTCCATCACAGTACTGACCCCCCCACCATCGAAGGTCCATCACAGTACTGACCCCCCCACCATCGAAGGGATCTACAGGAGGCGCTGCCTCAAAAAGGCAGCCAGCATCGTCAGAGACCCACACCACCCTGGCCACGCTCTCATCTTGCTGCTACCATCGTGAAGAATGTGCAGAATGTGTAAAATAATGATTAAAGTTCCTCACAATTAATCTATCCTGAGAACAGAATTGAATCACGGGGTTCTGTGATTTTTTCTAAAGCAGAATACTGCTGCTCTTGGAAATCCCAGCACAGGAGGAGGCCATTTGGCCCATCATGTCTATGCTGGCTCTCAGACCACTGCCATCAACTTTGTGATTCCTTGCAAACTGTTCTCTCTCCAGTGGCTCTTGGCTCCTCCACAGTCAGATCCCCGGCCACTCACCTACAGCATGTGTTGCTCAGGGGGTCAGGCAGCATTGGAACAGAGAAACACAGTTAACATTTCAGGCATCTTGTAAACCATCATCTGCACTTGTCACAGAGTCACACAGGCCCTTCAGCCCAACTTGCCCACACCGACCAACATGCCCCATCTACAATAGTCCCACCTGCCTGCGTTTGGCCCATATCCCTCTAAGTCTGTCCTATCCATGTACATGTCTGATTGTTTTTTAAACATTGGGACAGTCCCAGCCTCAACTACCTCCTCTGGCAGCTTGTTCCATACACCCACCATCCTTTGTGTGAAAAAGTTACCCCTCAAATTCCTATTCAATATTTCCCTCTTCACCTAAAACCCATGTCCTCTGGTCTCGATTCCCCCACTCTGGGCAAGAGACTCTGTGTGTCTACATTACTGTGTGTGACTCTGTGCGTCTGTATCCACATTGACAGTTCAGGTTGCTGATCTTCCAACAGAACACGGTGGCGCAGCAGTAGAGTTGCTGCCTCACAGCGCCAGATACCCGGGTTCCATCCTGACCACGGGTGCTGTCTGTACGGAGTCTGTACGCTCGGCCCATGTGTGTAGGATAGTGTAAGTGTGCAGGGGTCGCTGGTCGGCGCAGACTCGGTGGGCCGAAGGGCCTGTTTCCGCGCTGTATCTCTAATCTAAACTAAGAAGATGCTATACTTACTCAGCAGGTCAGGCAACACCTGTGGAGAGAGAAACAGAGCTAATGTTTCAGATTTTTAAGAACTTTCCACCAGGGCTTCGTTCTTTGATGTGAAACTCACCTCATTTTCCTCGTTGCCGGACCTGCTGAGTGTTTCCAGAATTCCCGAATCACAGTATTTGCAGGTTTTAGAAACACTCTCCGTGCTCTCACTTTCCCCTTTTACAGAGGTCAATGAAGTCAATGATATTTCATTGTCAAGAATGCTGGAGTAACTCAGCGGGACAGGCAGCATCTCGGGAGAGAAGGAATAGGTGGCGTTTCAGGTCGAAAGGTCTGAAAAAGGGTCTTGACCTGAAACATCACCATTCCTTCTCTCCAGAGATGCTGCCTGACCCGCTGAGTTACTCCACCACTCTGTGAAACGTCACCTATCCATGTTCTCCACAGATGCTGCCTGACCCGCTGAGTTACTCCACCACTCTGTGAAACGTCACCTATCCATGTTCTCCACAGATGCTGCCTGACCCGCTGAGTTACTCCACCACTTTGTGTCTATCTTCGGTGTAAACCAGCATCTGCAGTTCCATCCATAACAGTTTAACGCTCCTGACTTAGGGTTTGACCAAACAAGATTCATTTGTGATAATATTTCTCTCAGCACTTTTAGGTTTCAGGCCAGTGTTGTGAGCATGTAATTTGGAATCAATCCACCGGGAGGAGTATTGAGCTCTGAGCTCACACAGTAGCTGTGGATTCACCAACTCCATCAGACATGGTCTCCAAACAGAAACATTGGAGCAGAATTAAGCCACTATTTTCCTCAACACTCTGCCATTCACAGCGCCAGAGACCCGGATTCCATCCTGACCGCGAGTGCTGTCTGTACGGAGTTTGCACGTTCTCCCCGTGACCTGTGTGGGTTTTCTCTGGGTTCTCCAGTTTCCTCCCACACTCCAAAGACGTACAGGTCTGTAGGTTAATTGGCTTGGAATAAGTGCAAATTGTCTCTAGTGTGTGTGGGATAGTGTTAGTGTGCGGGGATCGCTGGTCGGCGCGGACTCGGTGGGCTGAAGGGCCTGTTTCTGTGCTGTGTCTCTAAACTAAAACAAAATATTCAGCCAGACCAACTGATTTGTATAACAATGTAGAAACAAAAATCTGACCGCTGCTGTTGTACACAAAAGGACATCAAACTGTTGGAGTAACTCAGCGGATCAGGCAGCATCTCTGGTGAAAAAGGAATAGGTGACGTTTCAGGTCGGAACCCATCTGAAGAAGGGTCTCACCCCGAAAAGTCATCAATTCATAGAAACATAGAATATAGGTGCAGTAGTAGGCCATTCGGCCCTTCGAGCCTGCACCGCCATTCAATATGATCATGGCTGATCATCCAACTCAGTATCCTGTACCTGCCTTCTCATCATACCCCCTGATCCCTTTAGCCACAAGGGCCACATCTAACTCTCTCTTAAATATAGCCAATGAACTGGCCTCAACTACCTTCTGTGGCCGAGAGTTCCAGAGATTCACCACTCTCTGTGTGAAAAATGTGGTGAATTGTGCTGAAAATTCCTTTTCTCCAAGATGCTGCCTGACCCACTGAGTTACTCCAGCACTGTGAAACGTCATCTATCCCTGTTCTCCACAGATGCTGCCTGACCCGCTGAGTTTCTCCAGCACTCTGTGAAACGTCACCTATCCCTGTTCTCCACAGATGCTGCCTGACCCGCTGAGTTACTCCAGCACTCTGTGAAACGTCACCTATCCCTGTTCCCCACAGATGCTGCCTGACCCGCTGAGGCACTCCAGCACTCTGCATTCAACACACAATAAACTATTTGCACGGATCACCAGTGAAATGATCTAAAATATTTTTCTGTTGACTGAAGATGAAATAGCAAGTGAAGGAATTTTAATTAAACTCATGAAACGTTTAAGTAAAAATGTTCAAGATTCAAGTGAGTTTATTGTCATGTGTCCCTGATAGGACAATGAAATTCTTACTTTGCTTCAGCACAACAGAACATAGTCGGCATCAGTAATTTTGAGCGTTTGCAAATGGATAGAATTTTTAAGGAACCACACACAAATTATAGAATAACAGAACAATGATTTCAATAGCACTACCTGCCTGATGAAGGGTCTCGGCCCGAAACGTCACCCAATCCATCTCTCCAGAGATGCTGCCTGTCCCGCTGAGTTACTCCAGCATTTTGTGTCTGTCTTCAGTTTAAACTAGCATCTGCAGTTCCTGCCTGTGCATCATTCTGCCGTCACTTATACAACGCTGAGATATGGTTTTGGGATTAAATCTGCTCCAAGATTCGAAAGCAAATTAAAAATCTGCTGAAATAGTTTCCATTGTCCGTCCTTGTACTAATTACACTAAATAACAACCTGCTCATAATTAAAACAAGCAGATAGAATGTGTAACATGTGGCCCAGTGATTGTACACTAGAGGTATCGTGTGGGGGTGAGGGCCCATTGTTTAGTGACCATCAGCGCATGGTTCAAACATCGATTATTATAAAATGAGAGGAATTTGGCCGGATCTTCCCTTTGACAAGTTATTGCCAATTTGTGAACTGCCTCACACAATAAAAGGAGAAAACTGAAAATAACCGAGGGCAGGAATGTGGAGAGAGAGACCTCCATTATAAGGATAAATGGCAGCTTTTGCAGACAGTCGTAAACCTTGTCCCTACCTCCACTGCCTCTCGTTACAAAACTGACAGAGGCCGGAACCGATGCCCTGGAGCCGAATGGGAAGAAAGCAAAAAATAAAAATGACATTCCTGGTGAGTGGGTTGTCGGACACGAGAGACCGATGAATGAAGCCCCACCCTCACCCTCAAACTAACACCACTTACACCTTTTAATGAGTGGTTACAGTTTCCCTCTTTGTCTCCGAACAAGGTCCTCACTATTTGCTCAGATGGCCTTCAGTAGCAAGAGAATGATTGCCTGGAGGTGTGTGTGATGTTTGGGGGATGAACACTAACCTATCTCTGCAACACTACTTGCACGCACCAATAACTTGCCTGTTTAATTGTTGCTTTAGTTTATTAGTTTGTTTAATTTATAATTGTAACGTGTACCGAGGTACAGGGAAAAGCTTGTGTTGCGAGCTATCCAGCCAGTGGAACATGATGACAATTCAGCTGTCCACAGGGTACAGATACAGGATAAAGGGAATAACATTTAGTGCAAGGTAAAGTCCAATTGAAGATAGTTTGAAGGTCTCCAGTGAAGTAGATAGTTGGGGTGAAAGATTGCAACTTTCACGCTCTGTTTTGACGAATGCAATCAACCTGGTGTGCACAATCAAATACGATCAAATAGAACAAGTTGTCCTACAACTTTAGGCTGTGCACGGCATACACAAGAAGATGATGAAGGTAGATAGTAGTTCAGGACCGCTCTCGAGTTGCTTAGAAGATTGTTCAGTTGCCCAATAACAGCTGGGAAGAAACTGTCCCTGAATGTGGAGGTGTGCGTTTTCACACTTCTGTACCTCTCGTGATGGGAGAGGGGAGAAGAGGGAGTGACTGGGGTGAGACTGGTCTTTGATTATACTGCCGGCTATTCATTCAAAATGTTTAAACATTGCAATATGTGGCCTGTAGCACCAAGGGAAGGTGTTTAGTTTAGAGATACAGCACAGAAACAGGCCCTTTGGCCCGTCGAGTCCATGCTGACCTGTGATCACCTGTTCATATTAGTTCTATATTATCTCACATTCTCATCCACTCCCTACATACTCGGGCCAAATGATCGACAAACGCACACGTCTATGGCATGAGGGAGGAAACCCACGCGGTCACAGGGAGAACGTGCAAACTCCACACAGTCACCAGAGGTCAGGATTGAACCGGCATCCCTGGCGAGGTGATGCAGCAACTCCACCAGTTAATAGAAATGTGTTTTTTTTTGTTAAATGGAGGAACAGAAGCTGTGATCCTGGGCAAAACACAAAGTGCTGGAGGAACTCAAGCACTTGCTTTCAAGGGAGAGTTAGATGCAGCTCTTAGGGCTAAAGGAATCAGGGAATATGGGAAGAAAGCAGGAACATGGTACTGATTTTAGATGATCAGCCATGATCACATTGAATGGGAGTGTTGGCTCCTATTGTCTATGTTTGTTGGAGCGGGTCACAGCGGATGTTTCAGGCCGGGACCCTTCCTCAGACTCAATAGCCATTTGTTAAATGACTGGTCTAGATCCATCTTGCTTCCAAGGAGACACATTGAAATTGTGCAGGGACTCAGTGGGCCGAAGGGCCTGTTTCCGTGCTGTATCTCTAAACATTCATTCATTTATTCACGGTGTGTGTGTCAGCATTGACAAGGAGCTGGGATACAGACGTGGTCTGTGCGTTCAATCACCCCAAGTCTACTCAATCATCAAGTCTACTCCACCATTCAATCATGGCTGATCTATCTCTCCCTCCTAACCCCATTCTCCTTCCTTCTCCCCTTCTCCCCATAACCCTCAGAGTCAGTGGAGAGGGAGTCTAGAGATATGGAAGAAAGCATTTCATCAGATGCATCACAGCTCGGTTTGGGAACTGCTCTATCCAAGACCCGCAAGTAATTGCAGAGAATTGTGGACGCAGCCCAGACCATCGCACAAACCAACCTCCCTTCCACTGACTCCATCTACACCTCACGCTGCCTCGGCAAGGCCAGCAGCATCATCAAGGACCAGTCTCACCCCGGTCACTCCCTCTTCTCCCCTCTCCCATCGGGCAAGAGGTACAGAAGTTTGAAAACACACACCTCCAGATTCAGGGACAGTTTCTTCCCGGCTGTTATCAGGCAACTGAACCATCCTACCACAACCAGAGAGCGGTCCTGAACTACTATCTACCTCATTGGTGACCCTCAGACTATCCTCGATCGGACTTTACTGGCTTTTCCTTGCACTGAACGTTATTCCCTTATCATGTATCTGTACACTGTGGACGGCTCGATTGTAATCATGTGTTGTCTTTCCGCTGACTGGTTAGCACGCAACAAAAGCTTTTCACTGTACCTCGGTACACGTGACAATAAACTAAACTGAAACCAGCAATGGTTGGACATCTGCCCTACGACCTCTGGTGTCTCCTGGAGGTCAGGGAAGGGCCAAGGTCCTTCCGATGAATGGGTTCGTCCCAAAGGCCAACGTCCCACAACAGAAAGTTGCCACGGATCACTGGTCAGTGCGGACTCAGTGAAGGGCCTGTTTCCACGCTGCAAATTAAAACTATACTTCCCCTTTACAATGCCAGAGGGCACGGAAATGTCACTTGCATTGGCTCCGTGCTGCTCCCAGCTGCTGCTCCAAGGAGACACCAGAGAGATTGGAGCTTGTCTACAGAGTAATCCGGGGAGAACGAGGTATTCCCTGCCTCTCCTCCTCCCCCCTGCCCAATATAAAACCCAATGTGAACTTTGCATCGGTTTGGAGAGATTGTCAGACAGTCTGCAGGCACTGAACAAGATTCACTGATGGTCCACAAATTGTGGACACACTCACTCTACCTTAACCTGCCTGACCACTCCTAAACATCACGGCCAGTAAAGTTACTTCACATCTCATCTTCGGTTGACAAAAATGCTGGAGAAACTCAGCAGGTGAGGCAGCATCTATGGGGCCAAGGAATTGGTTTAAATTTTCGGGTCGAGACTCTTCTTCAGATGCGATGTCTCACCTCATCTTCTATCATCCACACCACCCTGGCCACGCTCTCATCTCACTGCTACCATCGGGAAGAAGTTACAGGAACCTGAAAACCGTAACCTCCAGGCTCAAGAACCATCAGTCTACTAATGCCAGCTGAACTTTGGACTTTGGGCTTTTTTGCACTAATGTTGCTTTTTAAAATATATTATTTGCTTATTTTGTTTATGATGTTACCCATGAGCACAGTTTTTAGACAATAGACAATATGTGCAGGAGAAGGCCATTCGGCCCTTCGAGCCAGTGAAGCTGCTGGCTTTTTACAGGCATGTTGAGCTGTTGCAAGCAAGAGTCTCATAGTTCTGCTTTCAGTACATATGACTCAGCTGATCGAGTCCGCGCCGACCAGCGATCACCCGCACACTAACACTATCCTACACACACACGAGGGACAATTTACAATTGTGTCCGAAGCCAATTAACCTACAAACCTGCATGTATTTGGAGTGTGGGAGGAAACCGGAGCACCCGGAGAAAACCCACGCAGGTCACGGGGAGAACGTGCAAACTCCGTACAGACAGCGCCCGTAGTCAGGATGGAACCCGGGTCTCTGGCGCCGTGAGGCAGCAACTCTACCGTATAATTAAACTCTCTTAACTTCTCTTTTCCAAATGAAATGTCTCGATCTGTTCCGTCTCCCTGTTCACCTGGAGTTTCCCCGCTGCGGCTCCTGCTCCAGAGTGTACAGTGTAGACATGTAAACATTGCATTGGATCGCCACACACGCCACACTCTCTATCTGAGAATAAATCCCTGTGTGATATTTGTCATTGTTTTGCTGATGCGTGAGACTGCTTTTTAAATCGTTTATAACATGTTGCCCTGGCCCCCCCCCCCGGGACCCCCTGCTTGGTGTTTTTGTGGGGGGGGGGGGGGGGGGGTGCAGGGAGAGTGTTGGCCAGCAGGGATCAAGGCCGTTGGTTAATGTCATGTTGGGGATGAGTCTGTGAGTGACGGCAGCAGATGTTATCACCTTGAACTTCCTGCCGTGATCCGGCCCCACATTAAACCCCTGGCTCTGGTAATCAATCACAACCATCGCACTCTGATGTTTGGCACTTGTATCTTCACTCCTTCCTTCCACCACCGAAGGATCAAAACGAAGGTTGCAGCCCCTGTTCCAATATCTAAAGGGGGTGCTCCTTGTTGCAGTCACACCCACCGCCCTCATCTTTGGACACCCTGTGCGTAGGGGAGAGGGTAGGGTCGAAGATGTCCTGGTTGGGTTGTTCCTGGGCCTGGCCAACCGGCCAACCGGCCATCCGCCAGTCACGGCTCCAGGGGGAACAGGGCTCTGCCCGTGCCGGCTGCCCGCCCTCTTATCCAGGGTTACGTCCGTGCCCGGGTGGGGTTAGAGAGGGACTACACGGGCCCCATAGAGGGTTCCCGGGACCGCTGGGCACCGCGGGGGGTGGAATATATCCTTAATCAGGAGTGTAACAGATGTATAATACTTTATTTAGTATTGAAGATTATTGTGGCGGTGGGTTTTGTTTCATGCTGTAAATTACATATTATTGTAAATAATTCAATACATTATTTGTGATTAAACTAATAAAAAGAATCAAAACGTTTCTACGTGAGGACGTCCAGTGAGTGCAACGTCTCCGGTCTCTGCAGCTTCCACAGTCCCTCTCGTTCTCTGTTTTACTGCTGTGTTCATCACTACAAGCATCTGCCCCACATTAGTCTCCTGGCTCAGTCTGAAGAAGGCCCCCATTCTAAATCACCTCGCACTATCCTTGACCGGACTTTGCTGGCTTTACCTTGCACTAAACATTATTCCCTTATCATGTATCCATTTACTGTAAATGGATCGATTGTAATCATGTATTGTCTTTAGACTGACTGGATAGCATGCGGCTAAAAGCTTTTCACTGTACCTCGGTACACGTGACAATAAACTGCACTAAGAGGTGATTGGGGAGAGGGGAGAGAATGGAGAAATCCCCCCAAATACCAGGCTGGGAACAAGTTGCAAACAGACTGGTCTTTACCAGAGCAATGTCCCACCATGGTTTACAGAAACAACTGCCAACTCTAACTGCATTCAGGCAAGAGTCTGCGTATAAAATACTTCACAGATCTTCAATAACGAGAGGAAACACAGTCATTAAAAGGGGCGTGCTTCAAGCTCAGAAATATTGTGGCCGCAAAGCTTTGTTTTGCTAAGATGATTTCAGAAAGAGTGCCATGGGTTGTACAATAACGCGCGTGATTTATTCATGACGACTGATAATTACTACTTCTGCTAATCTGTCACACAAGAGCAGGGCAGCTTTCAAACACACACTTTTAGCTTTCCATCCAAGTCCGTAAATCTGTCATAAACGGACATAAATCTACAGGTTGAGTACAGACAGTCTCAACATGAGGAGGCCGCTGCTCTGATCTAAGGATGGCTCTAAGCTGCAAACCTATTTGCAAAATTAATAATGGAAGTGGCCATGCCAGGAATCAATGTGATAATTATAGGTGCTTCCTGCCTGATGATTTATTTATACTTCCGATCAGAAACAAAGGTGATCTTGGTCTGAACACGGGGCTGTTCTCTGCTCAGTCCGAACCACCTGTCGGATACACAGGGTTTGGCAGAATCCTCCAGTCCACAGACTAGCCAGCTGCCTGCCACTGTTGCGGGCTGCAAGAGTCAGTGTAGCTCGTGTATATGTAGTGTGTGAGGCTGCAGCCACTGCCCCAATGTCTAAAGGGGCTGCTGCACTTCACACCCACCACCCTCATCTTTGGACACCCTGTGCGTAGGGGAGAGGGTTTGGGGCCGGGGTCGAGGAGGTCCTGGTTGGGTTGCTCCTGGGCCTGGCCAAGCTGGCTATCCACCAGTCACAGCACCAGGGGGAAGATAGTTATTTAAGGAAATGTTGTTTTACTTGTTATTGTGGTGGATGAATAATCCAGCCTTGTACATATTCTTGTAAATAGCTGAATACATTATTTGGGGTTTTTAAATTTTTAAAAAAGTTGAAGAAAAAGAAGGTTAAGGTGTAATGTGTAAGAAAGTTTGAAGAAGGGTCTCGACCCAAAACGTCACCCATTCCTTCTCTCCACAGATGCTGCCTGTCCCGCTGAGTTACTCCAGCATTTTGTGTCTGTCTTCGGTGTAAACCAGCATCTGCAGTTCCTTCCTGCACACAGATAGATATTTATATTGTGTACTGCTCACTCTCCCACTGAGCAAGCCAGTATTTAGAGTCATAGTGATACAGTATGGAAACAGGCCCTTCGGCCCAACTTGCCCACATCGGCCAACATGTCCCAGCTACACTAGTCCCACCCGCCTGCATTTGGTCCATATCCCTCCAAACCTGTCCTATCCATGTACCTGTCTAACTGTTTCTTAAATGTTGGGATAATCCCAGCCTCAACTACCTCCTCTGGCAGCTCGTTCTATACACCCACCACAATCTGTGTGAAAAGGTTACCCCTTAGATTCATATTAAATCTTTCCCCTTCACATTGAACCAATGTCCTCTGTTCCTAGATTCCCCCACTCTGGGCAAGAGATTCTGTGCATCTACCTGATCTATTCCTCTCATGATTTTGTACACCTCTATAAGATCACACCTCATCCTCCTGCGCTCCAAGGAATAGAGACCCAGCCTATTCAACCTCTCCCTATAGCTCACACCCTCTAGTCCTGGCAACATCCTTGTAAATCTTCTCTGAACCCTCTCCAGCTTTAAACCATCTTTCCTATAACATGGTGCCCAGAACGGAACACAATATTCCAAATGTGGCCTCACCAACATCTTACTCAACTGCCAAATGACCTCCCAACATCTATACTCAATACTCTGACTGATGAAGGTCAAAGTGCCAAAAGCGTTTTTGACCACCTTGTCTACCTGCGACTCGACCTTCAAGGAACCATGCACCTGTACTCCTAGATCCCTCTGCTCTACAACACTCCCCAGAGACCTACCATTTACTGTGTAGGTCCTGCCCATGTTGGACATCCCACAATATGTGTGTGTGTGTGTGTGTGGTCTGTATATTCTCCCTGTGACCACGTGGGTTTTCTCCGGGTGCTCCGGTTTCCTCCCACATCCCAAAGACGTGCAGGTTTGTAGTGTAATCGGCCCCTCTGTAAATTGTCCCTAGTGTGTAGGGAGTGGAGGAGAAAGTGGGAGAACATAGAACTAGTGTGACGGGTGATCGATGGTCGGCGTGGGCTCGGAGGGCAGAAGGACATATTTCCATATTGTATCTCTAAACTGAATGAAACACTTTGAGCTTAACGTTGCAAGATTCCTCCATTCAAACTTGAAAGCAGCCAAGGTGACAATTCACCTGTCTCAATCCCCATCTCGTCTCCACACATTCTGGCCAGTTCCCTCTATCTACAATCTTTCTTCAAATGTCCATAAATATGATAATTATTGCATTTACCAAAAAGGAAGGAAATGAACGGACACTTTCAACGTAATTGATACCAACGCACATATTTTTCCAACTGAACACATTCATTAGACTGGGGCTGAGTGATGAATGGAAGACAGCTGGTGATATCCAGCACCCACCATATAATCTGCCCTCAACACAGAACAGTCCACGAAGAGGCCCTTCGGCCCACAATGTCCGTGCCAACCCCTGCTTGCATGTGATCCATATCCCTCCGTTTTTCTACTAATCCATGTACCTATCCAAAGCACCACTGTTGTTTCCGTCTTAATTGTCTGGCAGTTTTGTTATTGATATTGTTTATCATCAGTCTGAGGAAGGGTCTCGACCCGAAACGTCACCCATTCCTGCTCTCCAGAGCTGCTGCCTGTCCCGCTGAGTTACTCCAGCTTTTTGTTTCTATCTTCGATTTAAACCAGCAACCTACGCACTATGCCTTTGTTGTTTATTGTCACGTGTACCGAGGTACAGTGAAAGGCTTTGTTGCATTGCTATTCAGTCAGCAGAAAGACAATACATGATTACAATCGGCCCATATACAGTGTACAGTTAAATGATAAGGGAATAACGTTTAGTGCAATGAAAAGCCAGTAAAGTCCGCAAAGTAAGCTCAGATAGAAACATGGAAACATAGAAATTAGGTGCAGGAGTAGGCCATTCGGCCCTTCGAGCCAGCACCGCCATTCAATATGATCATGGCTGATCATCCAAACTCAGTATCCCGTACCTGCCTTCTCTCCATACCCTCTGATCCCCTTAGCCACAAGGGCCACATCTAACTCCCTCTTAAATATAGCTAATGAACTGGCCTCAACTACCCTCTGTGGCAGAGAGTTCCAGAGATTCACCACTCTGAGAGGAGTTTAAGAAGATCATAGATAAAGTAATAAATGTTGCTGCAGGAGTAATACATGATTAGTGCAGGTGTCAGGGGTTACGGGGAGATGGCAGGAGAATGGGTTAGGAGAGAGAGAGAGAGAGAGAGATAGATCAGCCATGATTGAATGGCCGAGTAGACTTGATGAGCCATTGGAGGATAGCTAATGTTATCCCACTTTTTAAGAAAGGTGGGAGAGAGAAAACAGGGAATTATAGACCAGTTAGCCCGACATCGGTGGTGGGGAAGATGCTGGAGTCAATTATAAAAGATGAAATAGCCGCACATTTGGATAGCAGTAACAGGATCGGTCCAGGTCAGCATGGATTTACAAAGGGGAAATCAAGCCTGACTAATCTCATGGAATTTTTTGAGGATTCCAGAAAACTAGGAAAATGGACAAGGGAGAGCCATTGGATGTAGTGCACCTGGACTTTCAGAAAGCATTTGATAAGGTCCCACATAAGAGATTAGGTCACATGGTATTGGGGGTAGAGTGCTGACATGGGTAGAAAATTGGCTGGCAGACAGGAAACAAAGAGTAAGGATTAACGAGTCCCTTTCAGAATGGCAGGCAGTGACTAGTGGGGCAGCGCAAGGCCCGGTGCGGGGACCAGCAGTGACTAGTGGGGTACCGCAAGGCTCGGTGCGGGGACCAGCAGTGACTAGTGGGGTACCGCAAGGCTCGGTGCGGGGACCAGCAGTGACTAGTGGGGTACCGCAAGGCTCGGTGCGGGGACCAGCAGTGACTAGTGGGGTACCGCAAGGCTCGGTGCTGGGACCAGCAGTGACTAGTGGAGTACCGCAAGGCTCGGTGCTGGGACTGTAGCTATTTACAATATACATCAATGATTTAGATGAAGGGATTCAGAGTAACATTAGCAAATTTGCAGGGTCCAGAAGAGGTTTACAGGAATGATACTGGGGGATGATGTGGGTAAAACTAGAGGTGAGAGGGGAAATGTTAAAGACGACCCTCAGGGGCAACATTTTCACTCACAGGGTAGTCCGTATCTGGAATATGCTGCTGGTGGAAACTATAGAAGCTTACTACTTTTAAAAGGCATTTAAGAAGACATTCTACCGAGTGGCGCAGCGGGTAGAGTTGCTGCCTCACAGCGCCAGAGACCTGGGTTTGATCCTGACCACGGGTGCTGTCTGTACAGAGTTTGTACGTTCTCCCCGTGACCTGCGTGGGTTTTCTCTGGGCGCTCCGGTTTCCTCCCAAACTCCAAAGATATGCAGGTTTGTAGGTTAATTGTCTTGGTGTAAATGTAAAATTCTTCCCAGTGTGTGTGTGTGTGTGTGTGTGTGTGTAGTGTGTGTGTGTGTGTGTGTGTGTGTGTGTGTGTGTGTGTGTGTGTGTGTGTGTGTGTGTGTTGCTGTGTGTGTGTGCCAGTGTGTGTGTGTGTGTGTGTGTGTGTGTGTGTGTGTGTGTGTGTGTACGTAGTGCTAATGTATGGGGTGATCGCTGGCCGGCATGGATTTGATGGGCTGAAGGGCCTGTTTCAACACTGTATCTCTAGACTAAGCCTTTGGACAGATACATGGATAGAAATGTTTTAGAAGAATATAGACCAAATGCAGGCCAATGGGACTAGCATAGTATGCCAACTTGGTCAGCATGGGGAAGGTGGGCTGAAGGGCCTCAAGTTTCCGTGCTGTACAGCTCCATGAGTCCATGGCTGACTCTGTCCACACTAGACATTGCTTTTTACACTGGCGTGGAGAAACCACAGCAGGGAATAAAGATGAATGATTACAAGTATTAAAATTCAAGTCTCCTGAGCTAATAGTTTGTTACAATCCACACTTACAATTCTCTTCCTCCAGGGCCTTGACAGTCAGGCTTCATATCTGATTATGGATGTTGAAGATTCCACTCTGGTCGACTAACAGACAGCATCATAAAACAAGCCTCTGCCGCAGGGCCCCACCGCTCTCCTGCTTCAAGAAGAAGGTCCTCTATTAAGACTCCGCTAGAAACCATTTTTAAAATGATAATGATTGTATTGATATTCCCACGTTTGTAACTTGTGCAGCAAGGCTACAATTAGAACTGAAGCAAAGAGCCGACTGTGGAGATAAAACAAGACTGTGTCACACCTCCCTCACCTTCGCAAGTTTAACAAAAGTTTTAGAAATACATTTGTACGGGGTGATTTACGAGGATGTTGCCAGGACTAGAGGGTGTGAGCTACAGGGAGAGGTTGAGTCGGCTGGGTCTCTATTCCATGGAGCGCAGGAGGATAAGGTGTGATCTTATAGAGGTGTATAAAACCATGAGAGAAATAGATCGGGTAGATGCACAGAGTCTCTTGCCCAGAGTAGGGGAATCTAGGACCAGAGGACACAGGTTCAAGGTGAAGGGGAAAAGATTTAATAGGAATCCGAGGGGTAACGTTTTCACACAGAGGGTGGTGGGTGTATGGAACAAGCTGCCAGAGGAGGTAGTTGAGGCTGGGACTATCCCATTGTTTAAGCAACAGTTAGATAGGACAGGTTTGGAAGGTTATGGACCAAGCGCAGGCAAGTGGGACTAGCTGGGAGTTGGGTCGAAGGGCATGTTTCCACACTGTATCACTCTATGACTGTACAGCATGGAAACAGGCCCTTCAGTCCCTAATAGACACAAAACGCTGGAGTAACTCAGCGGGACAGGCAGCATCTGTGGAGGGAAGGAATGGGTGACGTTTCAGGTGGAGGCCCTTCTTCAGACTGAATCAGGGGAGAGGGAGATAATGAGATAAGGAAGTGTAAGGTGTGAAAACAAGTCAAAGAGGGATGGAGATGAAGGAAAGTGTAGAATAGATCATCGTTTAACAGGCCCTTCAGCCCACTGAGTCCGTGTCGACCATCAATCACCACATACACTAGCAATGATGGTCAGCACGGACTCGGTGGGCTGAAGGGCCTGTTTCTGTGCTGTATATTTCAATGATGTCCCCCCTCATGTTTCTAAACTCCAGCGAGTACAAGCCCAGTGCCGATAAACATGAATCATATGTTAACCCACTCATTCCTGGGATCATTCTTGTAAACCTCCTCTGGACCCTCTCCAGAGCCGGCACATCCTTCCTCAGATATGGGGCCCAGAATTGCTCACAATTTTGCAAATGTGGCCTGACCAGCGCCTTGTGGAGCCTCAGCATTACATCCCTGTTTTTGTATACAAGCTCTCTGGAAATAAATGCTAGCATTGAGTTAGCTTTCTTTACTACCGATTTGACTTACAGATTAACTTTGTGGGAATCCTGCACCATCACTCCCAAGTCCCTTTGCACCTCCAGTTTCTGGATTCTCTCCCCATTTAGGAAATAATCCACGCCTCTATTCCTACGACCAAAATGCAGGAGGGTGGAAGTTTGTTGGCCCCACACACTAACACTATCCTGCACACATCAAGGGGCAATTTACAATTGGTCTCCACTGTGGATCTACTGTGGACCTGGCCAAGAGTGGACATCAGCAGCTCACTGTGGATCTACTGTGGACCTGGCCAAGAGTGGACATCAGCAGCTCATCGAGGATCTACTGAGATTCACCAGCCAGGCCAGGGCGAGTATGGGCACAACATTCATTGCCGCACCAATCACATTGGGACGAGTGCAACCTGTCATCACTCCATGTTTTGACGATGATTTATTATCAGTTTTAAGTGATTCACCTTTTCCTTAATAAATTACTTGAGGGCAAGAGTCTGATGCAGATATGAATCATTGGCCAGGGATGCAGCCACACATGCATCAGACA
Source organism: Leucoraja erinaceus (assembly GCF_028641065.1). Taxonomy (NCBI): domain Eukaryota; kingdom Metazoa; phylum Chordata; class Chondrichthyes; order Rajiformes; family Rajidae; genus Leucoraja; species Leucoraja erinaceus. The sequence continues at coordinate 31,537,299 of NC_073404.1, forward strand.
GCGCATCAGACAGCGCATTAGACAGCGCATGCTAGCATGACCCAACACTACAGTCTGCCTTCAGCAAGGGTTTAATTAATACAGAGAAGTGTTTTGAACGTGTCTGATGAAAACATGCACGATAATAGTCAACAACTTTAGTTCATCCTGGCCACTACCTCTTCTCCCCTCTGGAAAAAGGTATAGAAGTGTGAAAACGCACACCTGAAGAAGGGCCTCGACCCAAAACATCACCTATTACTTTTCTCCAAAGATACTGTCTGTCCCGCTGAGTTACTCCAGTTGTTTGTGTCCATCTTTGGTTTAAACCAGCACCTGCAGTTCCTTCCTTCCCATTTGACCGTGTTTGTCCTGCATCCTTCGAAACCTTTTCCTATCCATGTACCTGCCTGTGTCTTTGACATGTTATAGTGCTTGTGAAACGACCTCATTCTATATACCTACCACCCTCAGTGGAAACGTTGCCCCTCAGATTCTTATTAAATATTTTCCCTTTCACCGTAAGCATGTGTCCTCTGGTTGTTGATGCCCAGCCTTGGGAAGAGGACTCTGTACATTCACCCCATTTATTCTCCTCATGCGCCTTGATATATCTAACAATAATAACCCAGTTATCATGCACCGTGTACTGTTTGCCATCCTTGCGTCTATGGCAATAAACGCATCCCATTCCCAATCTGATTATCCTTGACCCATTGGCAGAATTTACAAATTAACTCTTTAGCTTTAGAAACATAGAAAATAGGTGCAGGAGTAGGCCATTCAGCCCTTCGAGCCTGCAACAGCCATTCAATATGATCGTGGCTGATCATCCAGAATCAGTACCCCGTTCCTGCCTTCACCCCATATCCCTTGATTCCATTAGCCCCAAGAGCTAAATCTAACTCTCTCTCGAATGCATCCAGTGAATCGGCCTCCACTGCCTTGTGTGGCAGAGAATTGGCCAGTGTTCTATCTGTGACTTTATAGTTTAGTTTAGAGATACAGCGCAGAAACAGGCCCTTCAGCCCACCGGGTCCATGCCAACTAGCGATGCCCGCTCACTAACACTGTCCAACACACACGAGGGACAATTGGGGTGGGGGATTGCAACCTTCACGTGGTCCACCCTGTTACTAAAGCAATCAACCCGACGTGCACAAACAAATAGATCAAATAGAACAACTTGACACAACTTGAGGCTGTGCATGACATACGCAAGAAGAAGAGGAAGGGACAATTTACAATTTTACCGAAGCCAATTAACCTACAAACCTGCACGTCTTTGGAGTGTGAGAGGAAACCGGAGCATCCGGAGAAAACCCACGCAGGTCACGGGGAGAACGTGCAAACTCCGTACAGACAGCACCCGTAGTCAGGATGGAACCCGGGTCTCTGGCGCTGTGAGGCAGCAGCTCTACCCGCTGCGCCACCGTGCCGCCCACTGCAAACCTCATGCCAACAAGGGATTTAATTGCATCCTGATGTCTGTGGCAATGGAATGATCCAATGAAATGATCCAATGAAATGATCCAATGAAATGATCCAATTCCCAATCCGATTCTCCTTTGACCATTGGCAGAATTTACAAATGAGCTTTTAGTAACTTTGTTGGCAACTCTGTACAATCTGTGCACAAAGCATAGAATTCCACTGCACCACATGACAATAAAGTGTTGATCAATCTTTTACTCATCTCCACAGCGAAAGATTTATAACTCATTCTCGGGATGTAGACATTTTATACATTGCCAGCAGCACGGCCTCACAGCGCCAGAGAACCGGGTTCAATCCTGACTACGGGCGCTGTCTGTACAGAGTTTGTACGTTCTCCCCGTGACCTGTGTGGGTTTTCTCCGGGTGCTCTGGTTTCCCCCCACATCCCAAAGACGTGCAGGTTTGTAGGTTAATTGGCTTGGTGTAAATGTAAATGTAAATTATCCCTAGTGTGTGTAGGATAGTGTTAGTGTGTGGGGGTCGCTGGTCAGCACAGACTCGGTGGGCCGAAGGGCCTGTTTCCACGCTGTATCTCTAAACTAAACGATTGACTGGCATCTAATATGTGCCGAAAACATTGGAGATCAACAATCTCTGATTGAACATTCTTTAGCTGGGAGTGAATATTTGTGTTTCACTTTAATAACTCCAACTGATGTTACTGGTACCTTATTACCATGGGCTTATAATTCCCACCTCATGTAATGACAGGAAGCACATAGCCACAAGCCGCTCATTTCTCCCCCTTCTGTTGTACTGTAACTGATGAGAAATGTCCATTGCCGCCCCCTCTGTGGATAAACATCACCCTCTCCCCATTCAAACACTGGGAACAGACAACAATTCACCCATATATCCACGGATATGTAGATAAACGTCCAAACATGTCCCCCGACTGTACAAGTTGAATCTTGCACCTCCACACTCCGACCCGACCCCTACCCAACACAACCTCTACCATCCCATTACTCTCGGCTGCCTTCACTGCCTAATAATAGTGCAAGATGTGCCGTACAATTACATAAAACAAGTCGACTCAGGAAAGGCGATCAGTGCTGTAGCTCCAGGCCAGGGATCTTTCAAGAGTTGCCACTACTCTGGTTATTGGTGTGTTGTTTGTCAGTGGCAGGGTGAGGGAGATCTGGCCAGCTGATAGCTCCACCACACTTCCCCTTCTATTGTCCTGTCATTTGTGACCCAGGCATTTCAGATTAAACAGGCAATAGCAATAATTAGTTCACCCGTCTTGTTCTTGGTTTCTCGGTCCTCCAAGATATTCCAAATGGAACTTACACTGGAGGTGGTGGAAGGAGGACTTAAGCCAGAAAGGGTTATTGGGAAGGGAAAATAAAAATCTATAAATGTTTTCTTGAGATTCGAATAAAGAAACTAGCTCACCTTACCATACAATTGATCTTTGAGTGTTAGGTGGGAAACAAAAGGAGAAACTGTCTTGCCATTAACCCAAGGATAGGTATGATTAGTTAACCCGCAGAATTGTAGTATTGCTGTATTAACTACGTTATTGCAAATAATTGAAGAAAATAAAATCCACAAGAGAAGGCTCACATTGGAGGAACCGACTTCTTAAAGTGTGGCCCCATCTCCTCAAGTTAATATCAAACATTAAAAAACCAGGAACAGCCATCTATCAAATCTCATCTCACCCCAATATTACAGTTTAGTTTAAAGATACAGCTGGAAACAAGCCCTCTATCCCACCGAGTCCGCGCCGACCAGCGACCCCTGAACATTTACACCATCCTACACACACACGGGACCATTTATAATCACACCAAACCAATTAACCCACAGACCTGTACGCCTTTGTAGTGTGGCAGGAAACCAGAAATCCCGGAGAAAACCCACGCAGGCCACGGGGAGAGCGTACAAACTCCATACAGACAGCATCCGTAGTCAGGATTGAACCCGGGTCTCTGGCGCTGCGCCACCGTGCCACCCGCTTTATCAAATTTGGGGACTTTGGAAAGTTTTTGAAAATTAACTTTTTTTCCCCCCAAACCCCGAGGAAAACGGGGGCAAAATCTCAACATGGAAGCAGCGTCTACTACTCTTAAAATGAAGCCACGATGTCACATAATCGCACCTCACTGCTGCCATCGGGAGGAAGGTACAGGAATCCGGAAAACCGTGACCTCCAGGTTCAAGAACAGCTTCTTCCCAACAACCATCAGGCTCTAGAACACTACACAACATTAACCTCAGCAACTGTGACCTTCTGTGGACTGTGATGTAATGACCATGTAATGTTGTAGGGATGTCATGTTGAGGCTCTATAAGGAGCTGGTCAGGACACATTTGGAGCGTTGTGAGCAATCCTGGGCCCCATATCTGAGGAAGGATGTGCTGACTCTGGAGAGGGTCCAGAGGAGGTTCCCAGGGATGAGTGGATTAACATATGATGAGCGTTTGACATCACGGGGCCTGTACTCGCTGGAGTTTAGAAGGATGAGGGGACACCTCATTGAAACTTACCGAATACTGAAAGGCCTGAATAGAGTGGATGTGGAGAGGATGTTTCCACTAGGATTAGGAGTAGAATTTTGCCATTTGGTTCAACAAGTCTACTCCGCCATTCAACCATGGCTGATCTCTCTCTCCCTCCTAACCCCATTCTCCTGCCTTCTCCCCATAACCCCTGACACCCGTACTAATCAAGAATCTATCTATCTCTGCCTTAAAAATATCCACTGATTTGGCCTCCACAGCCGTCTGTGGCAAATAATTCCACAGATTCACCACCCGCTGACTAAAAGAAATTCCTCCCCATCTCCTTCCTAAAAGAACGTCCTTTAATTCTGAAGCCGTGACCTCTAGTCCTAGACTCTCCCAGACTTTCCAAACTGCAACTATCATCCTCGAACACAAGACTATACTGCAACGTTCATTGTTTCTGGGTTTGCACATTGGTTATTACTGCACCTGACCCAACATCAGAATGTCCCAAAGCCAATTAATCGCCAATGAAGCAACATCTGCAGTCAAGAAGGAAGCGAGTCCAGTGCGTTTCATTGACACGTGTCCCAGATAGAACGACGACATTCTTACTTACAGCAGCTCAACACAATATGGAAACATCGTACAGGTTAAACTATATAATAAATGAGAAACAAAAGCTCAGTGTGTGTATATATACACATACATACACACATACGCACACACATACACACACATGCACACACATGCACGCACACACACGCGCAAAATCAAACACACACTAACAGTGCAATGATACACATAGATGTTCTCTGTGTTTAAGAGGGAACTGCAGATGCTGGAGAATCTAGGGTTACACAAAAAAGCTGGAGAAACTCAGCGGGTGCAGCAGCATCTATGGAGCGAAGGAAATAGGCCTATGGCCTATTTCCTTCGCTCCATAGATGCTGCTGCACACGCTGAGTTTCTAGAGCTTTTTTGTGTAACACTAGATGTTCTCTGTAGTTTGGAGCTTACAGGAGATTGTTATGTTTAACAGCCTAATGGCTGTAGGGAAGTGTAGCTAACTGGAGCAATGAAGGAAACACAGCAACAATTTGCATTCTGCCACCAGAGAAATGACCTGATAATCTGTTTTTAATAGTGTTGGTTGAGGGATAATTGATGGCCAGTTCATCAGGAGAATTCTACTGGTTATCTTTGAAGAGTCGGTGAGGTTGTTTAAAGGGAGGAAGGGCCGTGATTTAGAGTCTGATCCCAGAGATAGCATTGGCAGTTTCGTCACCCATCCCCAGGTGTAAAGTCCTTCAGGACCACTTTGTGTGTACAGTGTGAGGTTGTACTCGCTGGAGTTTAAAATAATGGGTGGGGGACCTCATTGAAACTTAACGAATAGTGAAAGACCTGGATAGAGTGGATGTGGAGATGATGTTTCCACTAGTGGGAGAGTCTAGGACCAGACGCCACCGCCTCAGAATAAAAGGATGTCCCTTTAGAAAGATGAGGAGGAATTTCTTTAGTCAGAGGGTGGTGAATCTGTGGAATTCTTTGGATATATTTAAGGCAGAGATAGATAGATTCTTGATTAGTGCGGGTGTCAGAGGTTATGGGGAGAAGGCAGGAGAATGGGGTTGAGAGAGAAAGATAAATCAGCCATGATTGAATGGTGGAGTAGACTTGATGGGCCGAATGGCCTAAATCTGCTCGTAGAACATATGAATTCCAGAGCAATTAGTACGTGTGACCAGACGCCCAGATTCACGTGTCACCCCAAGCGGGGAGACCATCGGCGGTCTGCAGGGACGGTGAAGGTGAAACACGGTGGGTGAGTAGGGCATTTGGACAATGTTTCTATCGCCAGTCAGGAGCAGTCTCAGTGTCCCGCCTGTCATCTATCGGCCACTAGACGAGTCAGCGCAACGCAGGATGTGTTGTTTTGTGAACAAGTTTGCTTTCAGAAAAACATCTTTGCTATTTCCTTTCCAAGTTCAATTAGTCACCGACTCTGATCAATAAAAGAACCCACAAAGAGGCAGATGGGGGTTGGCCAGGCCTGGGGATGTTATCTCTGGCTCACTTCCCGACATTACACAATCATGTTGTGGCGGCAAGTCGGGAGAAAGTTGGAATGACTGAATTGTGCAGAGTTTGTTTACCCCTGGTTCTATGAAGGATTCTGACCCAAAACGTCACTAGTTATTTTCTCCACAGATGCTGCCTGACCCACTGAGTTACTCCAGCACTCTGTGAAACGTCATCTATCCATGTTCTCCACAGATGCTGCTGCACCCGCTGAGTTATGGTGCAGCAGCATCTATGAAGCTAAGGAAATAGGCAACTTTTCGGGCCAAAATCCTTCTGGAAATAGGCAACGTTTCGGGCCGAAACCCTTACGGGTTTCGGCCCGAAACGTTGCCTTTTTCCTTAGCTCCATAGATGCTCCCTGACGTGCTGAGTTACTCCAGCACTCTGTGAAACGTCACCTATCCATGTTCTCCACAGATGCTGCCTCCTCCCGCTGAGTTATTTACTCCGGGGGGGGGGTGGGGGGGGGGGGGGAGGGGGGGGGAGGGAGATTTTTTAACCCCAGTCCTAGGAAGGAAGGCAGAGGAAGGTGCGGAGGGTCGAACAGGACAGAGCCTGTAACAGGTGAGGAGGGTTATTTGATGAGCAGATGGCTGGACAAAGGCCATAGATGAGCAGACAGAAGATGCCCCATCTAAGGGAGCAAACGGGGGAAGAAGAGTAGGCGAGGCATCTTGGTGGACATGGATGGACGACTCTATGACATGCCTCATTGTTCCACAGTCGTCGATAATCACACTGTAAATTACACAACGCGGTGGAAGGGGGAGAAAAATTGCCGAGTGAAGAACAAAATGATAGCCTATAAAGAGATAAGTGGCAGTCTTCACCAGGAATCCACCTTACAGTAAATCACACATAACTTCTCTTTTATTTGCCCGCATTGGTAATCTATTAATTTAGGCAAAGGGTTCCGTTAAAAAGACAAGCGAGAGGCTGCAGAGTAATTCAGGGTGATGGGTTGAGGCAGCAGGCAGCCCAGGTGATAATTGTTACATATTTTTTCTCTGCGGAATCATTCCAACCTTTGAAGTTCTATCCACAGCCCGCCACTGCCCGGGGCTAAGCACCAGTTATTTATTGGCCAGTTATACATCCCGCCGGCCAACAAGCAGAGTTCAAAGCAGCTACAAAGTGTGGGGAAATAGACAAATAGGCTGATGCTAATTACACCCAAGTCCACATTTATATTTTAGATTGTTTTTAAAGATTTAAACCTCTACCAGATTAAAGATGAGTAGACAAGGTAGCAATTTGTCAAACAAAACCTTCAGCCATCATTCTAGATTCAGTTTCAATGCATTTGTTCAATAATTTGTACGTTCAAAATGTAGTTCTGTTGACTATATACACCTGTTGTTATATTATGTTATATTATTATATGATGTTATATTCTAATCATGTTGATACATTTTTCTGTTACACATGTTCAATATATATTTCTGTGGTGTATATTCTGTTGAGCAACTCAAAGCAATTGGATCTAATATTAATAGACAATAGGTGCAGGAGTAGGCCATTCGGCCCTTCGAGCCAGCACCGCCATTCACTGTGATCATGGCTGATCATCCACAATCAGTACCATGTTCCAACCCTCTACCCATATCCCCTGACTCCACCATCTTTAACAGCTCTATTTAGCTCTTGCAAATTAAATAAATGCATCTGAAATCCATACAGGCAAGCACCTATAGTCAGGATCGAACCCGGGTCTCTGGCGCTGTAAGGCAGTCGCTCTACCTCTATGCCACTGTGCAGCCCTAAGTTGTGGAACAAGTCTGCTGGCCAGGCAGGTGAGCTGCCGAGTTCCTCCAGCGCTTTGTGTTTTATTGGCAGATGTACCTGGGTACAGAGAAAACCCCTTGTTTTTGATACAATTCAGTAAAGTCACACTATGCACAAGCACATTGATAAATAATATTAACGTACAACGATTGCAGTGTCGTGATGGACTTCACTGAGGCAGTACACAAAGTGTCACCTCATTGCCTTCATCGGTGTGAAGGAACCGAGTGCTTCTGGCAGATATCAAAAGTTCAACGTAAATTCGACACACAATGACATTTCACGACCCCTTATGGCCCTTGCAGTCACTTGGTTGAGTCTATGACAACTTGTTTTATATTCCTCCAAAGTTTGGTCTGATTTCATCTTCCAAAATCTTACATACACTTCATTTACCTCCCTGGTCCTTGTCCTTAACCCTCCTCCTCACTGGAACATGCTGGTCCTCAACTCTGATCAGCTGGCCTTTAAACAAGTCCCACATGTCTGATGTGGATGTAACCACGAACAGCTGCTTGCAATTTACAGCTCCAACTGGAGCAAGCTTGGCCCAGTCTCTTGCTCAGGGTAGGTGAATCGGGAACATGGGTCAACACACACAGCAAAGAGTAGCCGGAATCCAGAGGATTGGGAAACTTTCATAGGACAACAGAAGGAAACAAAACGGGCAATACCAGCTGAAAAGATGAAGTACGAGGGGAAGCTGGCCAGGAATGTAAAGAAGGACAGTAAAAGCTTATTTAGATATGTTAAGGGAAAAAGAGTAGCAAAGTCAAATGTGGGTCCCTTGAAGGCAGACACGGGTGAAATTATTATGGGCAACAAGGAAATGGCCGAAGAGTTGAACAGGTACTTCGGATCTGTCTTCACTAAGGAAGACACAAACAATCTCCCAGATGTACTGGAGGACAGAGGATCTAAGGGGGTAAAGGAACTGAAATAAATTTTCATTAGGCGAGAAATAGTATTGGGTAGGCTAATGGGACTGAAGGATGATAAATCCCCTGGACCTGATGGTCTGCATCCCAGGGTCCCCGGGGAGGTGGCTCTAGAAATAGTGGACGCCTTGGTGATCATTTTCCAATGTTCAATAGATTCAGGATCAGTTCCTGTGGATTGGAGGATAGCTAATGTTATCCCACTTTCCAAGAACGGAACGAGAGAGAAAATGGGGAATTACAGACCAGTTAGCCTGACTTCAGTGGTGGGAAAGATGCTGGAGTCAATTATTAAAGAGGTAATAATGGGGTATTTGAATAGCAGTAAAAGGATTAGTCCAATTCAGCATGGATTTATGAAAGGGAAATCATGCTTGACTAATCTTCTGGAATTTTATGAGGATGTGACAAGTAAAACGGATGAAGGGGAGCCAGTGGATGTAGTGTATCTAGACTTTCAGAAAGCCTTTGATAAGGTCCCGCACGGGAGACTGGTGACTAAAATTAGAGCACATGGTATTGGGGGTAGGGTGTTAACATGGATAGCAAATTGGTTGGCAGACAGGAAACAAAGAGTAGGAGTGAACGGTTCCTTTTCAGAATGGCAGGCAGTGGCGAGTGGAGTGCCGCAAGGCTCGGTGTTGGGGCCGCAACTGTTTACCATATATATTAATGATTTGAAAGAGGGAATTAGGAGCAACACTAGCAAGTTTGTGGATGGCACAAAGCTGGTGGCAGTGTGAACTGTGAAGAGGATGTTAGGAGGTTGCAGGGTGACCTGGACAGGTTGAGTGAGTGGGCAGATGCGTGGCAGATGCAGTATAATATAGATAAATGTGAGGTTGTCCACTTTGGCGGCAAAAACAAGGGGGCAGATTATTACCTCAATGGGGTTAGGTTAGGTAAGGGGGAGGTACAGAGAGACCTGGGTGTCCTTGTACACCGGTCACTGAAAGTTGGCGTGCAGGTACAGTAGGCAGTGAAGAAAGCTAATGGAATGTTGGCCTTCGTAACAAGAGGATTTCAGTATAGGAGTAAAGAGGTTCTTCTGCAGTTGTATAGGGCTCTGGTGAGACCACATCTGGAATATTGTGTACAGTTTTGGTCTCCTAATTTGAGGAAGGACATCCTTGTGATTGAGGCAGTGCAGCGTAGGTTCACGAGATTGATCCCTGATCCCTGAGATCCCTGAGATCATAAGATCATATGTAATAGGAGCAGACTTAGACCATTCGGCCCATCAAGTCTACTCCGCCATTCAATCGTGGCTGATCTATCTCTCCCTCCGAACCCCATTCTCCTGCCTTCTCCCCATAACCTCTGACACCCGCACTAATCAAAAATCTATCTACCTCTGCCTTAAATATATCCACTGACTTGTGGCCTCCACAGACGCTGCCTGTCCCGCTGAGTTACTCCAGCATTTTGTGTCTATCTGCGGTACTTCATGTCCAGTTGACCTGAGTATCTCTGGGACATGCGTGGCCTGACCCTGCCTCCTCGCCCTGGAGGAAGCGGCGACAGGAAGCAAAGAGTTAACGATGGAAGTGGCGGGGAGAGAGAGAGACGGGACGGGACGGGCAGGGGGTGGAATGTAACCCTCTAGTGTAGAAAGAGGGCCCGCCTCGCGGGGTCCCACCCCGGCAACGCCTTTAAGACGGGATAGAGTTGGGGTCGGGGCTGGCAGGAGAGTTTGGCCAGTATTGGAGTCGCGTTGGTCCGGAGAGTTTGGCCAGAACTGACCTCCCACTGGCCGGAGTTGTGGCCAGTGCTGACCTCCCGCGGGTCCGGGAGAGAAGGAGAGTGACGGCGCTTGGAGCCGGGTCACCATGCCCGGCCCGGCCGTGGATGCGGACGGAGCCTGTGACGAGGGCGAGGGGCCGGAGCGGCGGCCGGGGGAGCGGAGGGGCAGAGGCCGGGGGTCAGCGGCAGAGGCCGGGCCGGACCAGGGGCCGGACAGTCGGGGCAAGAAGCGCTGCCGGCCCGTGCGCTCGAAGGCTCGGCGAGTCGCGGCCAATGTTCGGGAGAGGAAGCGCATCGTGGATTACAATGAAGCGTTTAACGCGCTGCGGCTCAGCCTGAGACATGACCTGAACGGCAAGCGCTTGTCCAAGATCGCCACTCTGCGCAGAGCCATCAGCAAGATCTCCAGCCTGTCCTCACTGTTGCGCTCAGACCGCTGCTGCCCCGGCCTCCCGCCGCCTCTCGGGCACCCTGGACCCCCGGACTACACCCACTCCGGCCCCCCGGCACCGCGCTTCCCCGAACCCCCCTTCTACCTCCCACCGCCGCCGCCGCCGCCGCTCAGTTTCCCGGAGCCCGAGCCGCCGTTGCCCGCGGCCCCGCTCTGTCCTGGCTCCAGGGCCGGTTGTCACCAGAGACACCTCGACACGTTGGCCGAATCCTCGCTACCCCTCGCCTGGCATTTCAACTACTTCCCCGGCGCCGGCTACCAACACACGCTGCCCATGCACTGAGCGCCGCCAACACAGGGTGTGGAGATACTTGCTGCCCGACCCGGCTCGGCCCGACACTCTCCCTCCCGCCGGCTACACTCACCGGACAAAGCGCTGGACAACGTTACTGCCGCTCACAGATCACCGCCGCCGCCCGGACCGTGAAACGGGCAACGATTGAACGGGAACAGCGGGTCGTTTGAGGACCAACATGGGGCGGATGTTTGGCGCAAAGACTCTAGACTGACACAACGATGATTCCAGTCGGCAGCTTGAACAGACAGACACACAAACTGCTGAAGAAAGGTCCCGTCCCGAAACATCACACGCCCATGTTCTCCACAGATGCTGCCTGTCCCGCGGAGTTACTCCAGCACTTTGTGTCTATCTTCGGTGTAAACCAGCATCTGCAGTTCCTTCCTACACGGGACAGGCGGTGGAGAATGAGACCAGACCCGCCTCGTGTGTGTGTGTGTGTGTGTGTGTGTGGCAAGCGGCAACAATAAACCACCTTTATCCCTGTGGTTGCGATCTGAATTCTCTGTAAATTCCAAGCGCATTCACTGTGGAGGGGCCTTCACCAATGTTGAACCTGTTTGAAGTTAGTTTCAAATGAACCGCCGCGATTCCGATTCTGACCGCGCGTCGGGGCCGGGCTGTTACTCCGGGTTTGGGTCAATAGATGAAGGTCAGACAAGGGCTGCAAGATGGGAGATTCCGCACAGAGACGCACAGATAGACACAGTCGGGAAACCACACTTGTTATTAGTGCGGGTGTCAGGGGTCATGGGGAGAAGGCAGGAGAATGGGCTAGGAGAGAGAGATAGACCAGCCATGATCGAATGGCGCTGTAGACTTGAAGGGCCGAATGGCATTCTGCTCCCATCACATGAACCTATGACCTGAGGAAGTGTAGCTGCTGGAAACTTGCGTAAAATACAAAGTGCTGGAGGAACTCAGCGGGTCAGGCAGTGTCCGTGGGGGAATGGACAGACTGGACAAGGGTCATAAAACCGTCAGCTATCCATGTTCTCCACAGATGCTGTCTGACCCAATGAGTTACAACATAGAAACATAGAAAAATGGGTGCAGGGGTAGGCCATTCGGCCATTCGAGCCAGCACCGCCTTTCAATATGATCATGGCTGATCATCCACAATCAATACCCCATTCCTGCTTTCTCCTCATATCCCTTGATTCCGTTAGGGGGGGGGGGGGGGGGGGGGGGGGGGGGGGGGGGGGGGGGTTGGGGTTGGGGACGGGGGTGGGGTGTGGGGGGGGGGGGGGGGGGGGGGGGGGGGGGGGGAGGCAGCTTCTGATACAGCGGCCGGAATAACATGGACAAAAAGTCACTGCAGTCTGGAATTAAAACTCTTTAGCAGAAAGTCATAAATTCACATGTTCATAAATCCATGTGATTTAGTTCAGTTTAGAGAAACAGGCTCTTCGGCCCCTTACAACCCTGCACGTCTTTGGGAGGAAATCGAAGATCTCGGAGTAAACGCACGTTGGTCACGGGGAGAACGTGCAAACTCCGTACAGCCAGCACCTGTAGTCAGGATCGAACCCGGGTCTCTGGCGCTGTGAGACAGCAACTCTACCGCTGCACCACCGTGCCGGCCCTGCCCCATAACCCCTGGCATCAGCAGTGTGTGTGGAAGATCTCTCCTAGTTCTGACTAAACGTTGACCGTGTAGGAAAGAACTGCAGGTGCTGGTTTAAACCACAAGATGCTGGAGTAACTCAGCGGGACTGGCAACATCTATGGAAAGAAGAAATGGGTGACGTTTCTTCGGTCTGAAGAAGGATCTCGACCCAAAACATCACCCATTCCTTCTCTCCAGAGATGCTGCCTGTCCCGCTGAGTTACTCCAGCATTTTGTGTCTAAAGTTGAGCGCGTTTCTCACCCCATGGATACTGTCCCACCTGCTGAGTGTTTCTGGGTATTTGCTGCGTTTAGATATTGTCATGATGTCGATTTCTGTCCAAGCCCGTCGGAGGCTAGAGTAATTCAGAGAGATCGCACCTGGCCTGTTTCTTTAAATTCATTCCTAATTATTCCAATGCTTGCATATGGGCACATCAATGAATATTTTTAAGGCAGAGATAGATAGATTCTTGATTAGTGCGGGTGTCAGGGGTTATGGGGAGAAGGCAGGAGAATGGGGTTAGGAGGGTGAGATAGATCAGCCATGATTGAATGACAGACTAGACTTGATGGGCCGAATGGTCTAATTCTTCTCCTATCACTTATGAATGAATGAACATCCCAGTGTGGGTTTGTGGGTTAATTGGCCCCAGTGTGCAGGGAGTGGAGGAGAAACTCGGAACTAGTGTGTACGGACTTTCCAGATTCAGGGACAGTTTCTTCCCAGCTGTTATAAGGCAGCGGAATCATCCTACCACAATTAGAGAGAAGTCCTGAACTACTATCTACCTCATTGGAGGCCCCCGGACTATATATTTGATCGGGCTTTACTTTGCACGGAACGTTATTCCCATATCATGTATCTGTACACTGTAAATGGCTCGACTGTAATCATGTATTGTCTTTCTGCTGACTCGTTAGCGCACAGCAAAAGCTTTTCACTGTACCTCTGTACACGTGACAATAAACTAAACTGAAGTGAACTGGATGATCTATGGTCGGCATGGAGTCGGTGGACAAAGGGCCTGTTTCCACGCTGTGTCTTTCATTCAATCAAAAGCAGATTACACATGATGATGTAGTAGCGAGTGGCCAGGCAGTTACAGTGATGTCATTGAGTTGTACAGCATGGAAACAGCCCCTCGGCCCACTTAGTCCATGGCAAACAAGTTGCCTTTCAGGGCTAGTCCCATTTGCCTGCATTTGGCTCCTCTCCCTCTAAAACCTTCCTGTCCATGTATCTGTCCAAGTGTATTTTAAAAGTTGTAAATGTATCCATTGCCATGGCTTGCTCTGGCAGCTCCAGATGCCGACCACCCTCTGAGTGAAAACATTGTCCATGCGGTTTCTCTTCAATCTCTGTCCTCTCACCTTAACCTGCAACCCCAGGTAACATCCGTGTCATTCTCGTCTGCACCCTTTCCGACGTCCTTAAGGGCGATGAAACAGACACACAGCACTCCCTGTGTGGTCTCACCAACGACTAGATGTTGGTCTCCCCAATACCTCTCCCCTCTCACCTTAAGCCTGTGCCCTCTAGTTTTAGAATCCTCTACCTTGGGGAAAACTGTGAGCCCCTCATGATCTTGTACACCTCAATAAGATCACTCCTCAGCCTCCTACACTCCAAAGAGAAAAGTCCCAGCCTGTCCAACCTCTCCCTGTAACTCCAACCCACAAGCCCCGTTTGAGAATAAAAAATAAGAATGAATGATGGACTTTCTAAATGTCAAGGAATTAAATCACTGAAATGATGACTTTTCCCACACAGAGGTGGGTGAATGGAAATAGCTGCCGGAGGAGGGACTATCACAACATTTAAAATACATTTGTACAGGTACATGGACAGGACAGGTTTAGAGGGATTTGGGCCAAATGCAGGCAGGTGGGACATGTTGGTCGGTGTGGGCAAGTTGGGCCGAAGGGCCAGTTTCCGTGCTGCATAATTCTATGACTATGTCATAATTTGTGATCATCTCAGAAGTCAATATTAGTAAATGATGTGTTTACTGCTGAAAGTAAGATCGTTTTGCGACTTAATGTCCTCACTGTCTTAAGGCAGCTTTGTCTGTGTGAGTTACAATGATCATGGCGATAAATATTTAATGCTGGCTTTGGAATACAAGTGTAGGAAGGAACTGCAGATGCTGGTTTACACCGAAGATAGACAAAAACGCTGGAGTAACTCAGCGGGACAGGCAGCATCTCTGGAGAGAAGGAATGGGTGATGTTTCGGGTCGAGACCCTTCTTCAGACTTGGTAGGGAAAAGGGAAACAAGAGATATAGACGATGATGTGGAGGGATAAAGGGATGATGAAGGAAACATGCCATTGGTAGCTGTTTGTCGGTGAAACGAGGAACTTATCTGAAGCGAATGTCAGTATGTGAACCGCCAGAGGGAGCTGGTGAAGTGCAGTAATATAGATATTCACTCTTTAAACTTAAATTAACTGCTGTGATCAAAATGGAAACGTTCCCATTACTACAGCAGAGCATTATTACTTCAACTATCCAGCAAGGTTAAGGTGTCATGTGTAAGGAGGAATGAAGAAGGGTCTTGATTTGAAACATCACCCATTCCTTCTCTCCAGAGATGCTGCCTGCCCCACTGAGTTACTCCAGCACATTGTGTCTAAAGTTGAGCGCGTTTCTCACCACATGGATGCTGTCCCACCTGCTGAGTGTTTCTGGGTATTTGCTGCGTTTAGATATTGTCATGATGTCGATTTCTGTCCAAGCCCGTCGGAGGCTAGAGTAATTCAGAGAGATCGCAGCTGGCCTGTTTCTTTAAATTCATTCCTAATTATTCCAATGCTTGCACATGGGCACATCAATGGATATTTTAAAGGCAGAGATAGATAGATTCTTGATCAGTGCGGGTGTCAGGGGTTATGGGGAGAAGGCAGGAGAATGGGGTTAGGAGGGAGAGATAGATCAGCCATGATTGTCTCGCTGAGTTACTCCAGCTTTTTGTGTCTATCATTGAGCATAAGAGACACGTAGCCATGATGCAACTCTAGAGGACTTTGGTCAAGCCACATTTGGAGTATTGCGTGCAGCTCTGGTCGCCCCATTACAGGAAGGACGTGGAGGCTTTGGTGCTGAAGAGGTGCCTGGATTAGAGGGTCTTCGCCAGAAGAAGAGGTTGGACATATTGGATTGTTTTCTCTGGGTCTTTGGAGATTGAGAGGAGACAATAGAAGTTTATAAAATTATGAGAGGTGTAGATAGGGTAGACAGTCAGAACCTTTACCCCAGGATGGAAATGTCCAACATTAGAGGGCACAGCTTGGAGGTGAGAGGGACAATGTTTAACGGAGACATGAGGGACAATTATTCTGCGCGAGAGAGGTTGGTTATAGCACATGTCAACTCCTACCTCAGCAAGAACCTGGACCCGCTACAGTTTGCCTACTGCCACAACAGGTCAATGGAGGATCTCACTGGCTCTACACTCTGCACTGGACACTTGGAAAATAAAAATAACATACCTTTAGTGTAGTTTATTGTCACGTGTACAGAGGTACAGTAAATAGCTTTTGTTGCGTGCTAACCAGTCAGCAGAAAGACAATATATGATTACAATCGAGCCGTCCACAGTGTACAGATACATGATAAAGGGAATAAGGTGAATAACATTAGAGGGGAGCATTAGGCAAATTCCTTGTATGTGTGCATGCTTGGCCAATAAGCATTCATTCATTCATTTAGTGCAAGATAAAGCCAGCAAAGGCTAATCAAAGTGTTTAAGAAGGAAATGCAGATGCTGGAGAATCGAAGGTACACAAAAAAGCTGGAGAAACTCAGCGGGTGCAGCAGCATCTATGGAGCGAAGGAAATAGGCAACGTTTCGGGCCGAAACCCTTCTTCAGACTGATCGGGGGCGGGGGTGGGCGGGGACAAGAACGGGAAAAGGAGGAGTAGCCAGAAGGCTGGGGGATGGGAGGAGACAGCAGGGGGGCTGAGGAAGGGGAGGAGACAGCAAGGACTAACAAAATTGGGAGAATTCGATGTTCATGCCCCCGGGATGCAGACTCCCCAAACGGAATATGAGGTGCTGTTCCTCCAATTTCCGGTGCTGCTCGCTGTGGCCATGGAGGAGACCCAGGACAGAGAGGTCGGAGACAGAGTGGGAGGGGGAGTTGAAGTGCTGAGCCACCGGGAGGTCAGCTTGGTTATTTGGTTATTGCGGACCGAGCGGGGGTGTTCGGCGAAACGATCGCCCAACCTCTGCTTGGTCTCACCGATATAGATCTGCTGACATCTAGAGCAGCGGACGCAATAGATGAGGTTGGAAGAGATGCAGGTAAACCTCTGTCGCACCTGGAACGATTGCTTGGGTCCTTGAACGGAGTCGAGGGGGGAGGTAAAGGGACAAGTGTTGCATCTCTTGCGGTTGCAAGGGAAAGTGCCCGGGGAGGGGGTGGTACGAGAAAGTCTAATCAAAGATAGTCCAAAGGTCTCCAATGAGGTAGATAGTAGTTCAGGGCCATTCTCTGTGGTTGGATGATTCAGTTGCCTGATAACAGTTGGGAAGACACTATCCCTGAATCTGGAGGTGTGCGTTTTCACACTTCTGTACCTCATGCCCGATGAGAGAGGGGAGAAGAGAGAGTGACCGGGGTGAGACTGGTCCTTGATGATGCTGCTGGCCTTGCCGAGGCAGCGTGAGGTGTAGATGGGTCAATGGGAGGGAGATTGGTTTCTACTGTACTGTAATTGTAGCACAATAATTCTGCTTCATCATGAGATCCGTGTGAAATTCCACCCCCGCGCTGACATATTGTGACAAAGGTGAAGATTGATCAGGGAATTTATCCAAAGTTGGTCACGGGTTGGAGTGAAGGAAGATGTCTGGTGGTTTGGACGGGATCCAAGGAAGGATATCCTCGCTGGAAACTATCAACTTTGGAAAGCAATCTCTGATTCCACCACATCATGACTCAATCATCTCAGGAAATGTACTCAGACTAGGAGGAATCACTAGAGAACTGATCAGACTTCCCTTGAGAAACAGCTATGGAAGGGCTTATCATATAAATTTGATTCTCTGATTTGCAAATGCATTAAACCGTGCAATACTGCGATATTTAGATTTCCCGGATAAGTCATTAGAGTAATGTGGGCTTTTCCTGCTCATGTTACCGCATCCCATTAATGAATATCTCAATCGCTTTATGCAATTTTTATCCCATCCATTAGTATTAGCTGGCCCTTCCAACCCATCACTTTAGTTTAGTTTAGAGTGGGTGTGGAAATAGCCCTTCAGCCCATCGAGTCCATGCCAACCATCAGTCACCTGCACACTAGTTCCATTTAATCCCACTTTCACATCCTACACACTAGGGGCAAGCAAACAGAAACCAATCACCATACAAACCAGATTCACCAGGTTAATTCCCGGGATGGCGGGTCTGACATATGATGATCCAATGGGTCGACTGGGCTTGTATTCACTGGAATTTAGAAGGATGAGAGGGAATCCTTTTAAATCTCTTTCCTTAACATAGAAACAAAGAAACATAGAAAATATGTGCAGGAGTAGAGGCCATTCGGCCCTTCAAGCCTGCACCGCCATTCAATATGATCACGGCTGATTATCCAACTCAGTATCCTGTACCTGCCTTCTCTCCATACCCCCTTGATCCCTTTAGCCACAAGGGCCACATCTAACTCCCTCTTAAATATAGCCAATTAACTGGCCTCAACTACCTTCTGCGGCAGAGAATTCCAGCGATTCACCACTCTCTGTGTGAAAAAAGTTTTCCTCATCTCGGTCCTAAAAGATTTCCCCCTTTATCCTTAAACTATGACCCCTTGTTCTGGACTTCCCCAACATCGGGAACAATCTTCCTGCATCTAGCCTGTCCAACCCCTTAAGAATTTTGTAAGTTTCTATAAGGTTCCTTGACGGATATGTGACTTTTCCGTATCGTATCTCCATCTACACTGCGGCCTAACATCGAGGAGCTGGCGGTCCCTTTGTCTGGGATCGACTTCGGGAGCTCCAACCCCAGGAGCATCAACCACCTCGATCGCGGGAATTTCGATGGCCGGTTGCGGGAACTTTGCTTGCCCCGACTGCGGGTGATAATTCGTTATTCCCTTCCATCGCAGTAAATGTTTATGTAACTGTATGGCCAATCAAATTCCTTGTGGGTTTTTACATACTTGGCTAATAAATTAATTACAATACAATATAATAAAATACAATGGCGGTGCTGGCTCGAAGGGCCGAATGGCCTACATCTGCACCTAATTTTCTATGTTTCTACCCGGAGTAAACCAGCAGGATTACAGGGAGAACATGCAAACTCCACATGGACAGCACCCATAGTGGGATTGAACCCGGGTCTCTGGCGCTGCAAAGCAGCAACTCTACCGCTGCGCCTCTAAGCTAGGATGGGAGTGTCTCTTTAATTCTAGGCACTGCGCATTTGTCCAAACCTTGCTCTGATTTTTGTATCTCATTAAATTAATCTCACTAAATGCTTTTATTCTAAATAGAATACAGGAAAATGACAAAGGTCAGTACAGGCGATTTATGTATGTACCCGAACTCATCAATTTAAAAAGAAAAACTTAAACTCATAATTAAACATTGAAGCCTTCTAAACATCGATCCAATTTGCCGCTGGGAGAGTGGGTGGAGGCAGTGCAGCCTTTAACAAGGTTCATTTACTTCCTAATGGCTTGGAGTAATTTGCTTTTTGCAGAACACGAGAAGGTGCCAATTTCATGGCCGGCACAAGCCTGGTGCAGGAAGGACAGACTTACTCACACACTCCCAGCCTACTGACACCAGCCACACAGGAGGCTTTGGGTACATTAGCCTTCCCTCAGTCAGGGAACTGAGTATAGAAAAAGACGCAAAGTGCTGGAGTAACTCAGCGGGTCAGGCAGCATCTGTGGAGAACATGGATAGGTGACGTTTCACAGAGTGCTGGAGTAACTCAGCGGGTCAGGCAGCATCTGTGGAGAACATGGATAGGTGACGTTTCACATAGTGCAGAATGCAATACTGGAGGCCAAGTCAATGGATATTTTTTAAGGTGGCGATTGATAGATTCGTGATTAGTGCAGGTGTCAGGGGTTATGGGGAGAAGGCAGGAGAATGGGGTTCGGAGGGAGAGATAGATCAGCCATGAGTGGGGGGGAGGGGGTCGGGGGAGGGGGGGTGTGTGGGGGAGTGTGTGGGGGAGTGTGTGGGGGAGTGTGTGGGTGTGTGTGGGGGGGGGGTGTGGGAGTGTGTGGGGGGGGGGGGTGTGTGGGAGTGTGTGTGGGGGAGTGTGTGGGGGAGTGTGTGGGGGAGTGTGTGGGGGGGTGGGGGAGGGGGGTGGGGGGGGGATGTTGCGAATGTGGAATGTGGAATATAAGGGGATTGATGTAAATGGGTACTGGGTGGTTGGTGTGCGACATGGTCCACAGAACCTGTCGATGCTGCATTACTCTAAGATTCTATTGAAGATAGACACAAAATGCTGGAGTATCTCAGAGGGACAGGCAGTATCACTGGAGGACAAGGAATGGGTGACATTTCGGGTCAAGACCCTTCCTCAGATTGATGTTAGGAGAGAGTGAGGTGCATAGATAAGGAAGTGTAAGGTGTGAAAACATGACAAATGGAATGGAGATCAAGGAAAATGTAGAGGAGATCATCGTTCCATCTGTGAAGACAATTCACCTGGTTAGGCACAGACTGATTTTCTCCTCTCCAGGCAGTGAGCCAGAGAGATGGGGGGAGATCTTTGAATGAATAATGCTTATATACAAGGTACCCACAGACTTACCGTCACCAACATCAAAGCTAATTCATCAGTATCTGGAATTGCTTTTATTACTGGAAACTTCATTAAAATTAAGAAGCTCGTGAAGCCATTTCACGATAATAGAATCTTCGTGGCCTTGTGTGGTGAGCAAGTGCAAGAATCCATGGGGCACTCGACTGGAAACGTAGAGAACAATCCTACTGTCTATCCTGAGCCAGAGAGCTGCACAATATGGATACAACATGATCCCCCCGTTGTTATCAGACTAGTTTGGTGGTCGAGTTGCGGGCTCACAGCGCCAGAGACCCAGATCCTATCCCAACCACGGGTGCTGTCTGAACGGAGTTTGCACGTTCTCCCCGTGACCTGCGTGGGTTTTCCCTGAGATCTTTGGTTTCGCCCCACACTCCAAGGACGTGCAGGTTTGTAGGTTGGTTGGCTGTAGATGTACCTCGTCGCTAGTGTGTGTAGGATAGTGTTAGTGTGCGGGGAACGCTGGTCGCTGCTGGACGCCTGAACCGACCTGATCTCCCAGTTGCTGAACCCTCCCCATTCACACACTGACCTTTCTGTCTGAGGTCTCCTCCATTTTCAGAGTGAGGCCAAACCCAAATTTGGAGGAACAGCGCCTCATATTTCGCATGGGCAGTGGAATGAACATTGACACCTCTAACTTCAAGTAACCCCGACATTCCCTGGGGATGGGAAAGGTTTAGAGGGACACGGGCCAAACGCGGACAGGTGGGGCTAGAGGGGGGCATCATGGTCGAGTTGGGCCGAAGGGCCTGTTTCCCCGATGCAGACTTGATGGTTCTAAAACTACAACCCTGCGCATTAACCTTGAACAGAGACGGGTCGGATAGACACCAAATCCTGGAGTAACTCAGCGAGACAGGGGAGAGGGAACTGGGGACCCTTCCTCGAGCTGAAACGTCACCCACTCCTCTCTCGCTTTTGTGTCTATCTTCGGTGTAAAAGCTGCACCTGCAGTTCCTGCCGACCACGAGTGAGGGGGGGGGGGGGGGGGGGGGGGGACTCGGGGGGGGGGGGGTGAGGGGGGGGGGGAGGGTGGGGGGGGGGGGGGGGGTGAGGGGGGGGGGGGGGGGGGGGGGGGGGGGTGGGGGGAGGGGGGGGGGGGGGGGGGGGGGGGGGGGGGGGGGGGGGGGGGGGGGGGGGAGGGGGGGGGGGGGGGGGGGGGGGGGGAGGGGGGGGGGGGGAGGGGGGGGGGGGGGGGGGGGGGGGGGGGGGGAGGGGGGGGGGGAGGGGAGGGGGGGGTGGGGGGGGGGGGGGGTGGGGGGAAAGGGGGGGGGCGGCGGTGGGGGGGGGGGGGTGGGGGGGGGGAGGGGAGGGGGGGGATGGGGGGGGGGGTGGGGACAGGGGCCAAACGGGGGGTGGGGGGGGGAGGGGGGCATCAGGGGGGGAGTTGGGCCGAAGGGCTGCCCCACGGGTGGTTTGAGGCGCACAAATACACTGGCGGTTAGTGTGAACAGAGACCGGTTTTAACGAGGCCGCTCTCCTGAATACACCAGGCGGGTCGTAATATCGATCGTGGCTCTAATGGTCAGCGGTGCTATGGAATAATGTAGCGAGCAATCAGAGCGCGGCTGCCGGGGGTAAAGGCGCTGCCTCCGCGGGGAGACAGGGGGGGGGGTGAGGGGAGGGGGGAGAGAGGGGGGAGGGGGAGAGGGGCGAGGGTGGGGGGGGGGGGGGGGGGGGGGGCGGCGAGGGAGAGAGGGGGGAGAGGGGGGTTAGGGGCGGTTAAAGAGGGGGAGAGAGAGGGGGGCGAGGGGGGAGGGGCAGAGGGGCCCCAGAGAGGGGGCGCAGAGAGGGGCGAGGAGGGAGAGGGGGGGAGAGAGAGGGCGAGGGGGGAGAGGGAGCGGTGCTAGAGAGGCGGGTAGAGGGGGAGAGGAGAGGGGGGGGTAGGGGCTTGCCTCCGGAGGAGAGGGGGCGTAGAGAGGGGGAGAGAGAGAGAGGGGCGAGGGAGGGGAGAGGGGGAGAGAGGGGGGAGAGAGAGAGAGAGGGGGAGAGAAGGAGAGAGAGGGGGGGGGAGAGGGGGAGAGAGGGGCGAGGGAGAGGGGGAGGGGGAGAGGGGGGGGGGGAGAGGGGGGAGGGGAGGGGGAGAGAGAGGGGAGTGGGAGAGAGAGGGGCGAGGGGTTCCAGGGGGCGAGGGGGAGAGTGGTGCAGAGAGTGCAGCGTTCCAGGGAGGGAGTGGCAGGGGAGTGGCGGGGGGCGGGTTACAGATGAGAATATCACGGGGGGGGGAGTATTACTGGGCGAGAGGGGAGTGTCACAGAGACAGAGAGTGTTGGGGAGAGTTGGGGAGAGAGGAGGGTCAGAGGCAGGGAGCGGCCACCGTGAGTGTGTTCAGCTGCCAGAGGCTGCAGTCTGTCCCGCATTGAGCTGACATTGCCTCCCTTGTGGCCCGGGGATGAGCGAGTAGCGGCAGGAGCTACTGATGGAGAAAGGCGTGGACGTGGATGCGGGGCTGAAGCTGGGACCGGCGGCGGGGGTCGGGCCGCCCACAGACGGGCAGGAGATGGAGAAACTGTTGGTGAGCGCATCGGACGGCAGTTTGGAGAACGGGCTGGTCAAGTCCCGCTCCTTCTCTGCCGCCTTGCCCGGCGACAAGGGTCAAGAGGCGGCGGCGCCCAATGGCCACAGCCTGCGCTGTCTCTCCACTGAGTCTGTCACCCAGCTGGGAGTCCCCCCGTCGCCATCCCGGGTCAGTGTGGGTCGTCTCTCCTCCACCTGCACCGCCAGCGGCCGCGAACAGAGTCGCCCCCGGGACTATCTCATTCTGGCCATTATCAGCTGCTTCTGCCCCATGTGGCCCATCAACATTGTGGCCCTTGTGTACTCCATCATGGTGAGGGGGGGGTGGGGGGGTGGGGGGGGGGGGGGGGGGGGGGGGGGGGGAGAGGGAAGGATAAAGGTGGAATGGTGCCATCCAAAGTTCCGAGGCGGCACGGTGGTGCAGCGGGTAGAGCTGCTGCCTCACGGCGCCAGAGACCCGGGTTCCATCCCGACCACGGGTGCTGTCTGTACGGAGTTTGCACGTTCTCCCCGTGACCTGCGTGGGTTTTCTCCGGGTGCTCCGGTTTCATCCCACACTACAAAGACGTGCAGGTTTGTGGGTTAATTGGCTCGGTGTAAATGTAAATTGTCCCCTAGTGTGTGTGGGATAGTATTCGTGTGCGGGGTTCGCTGGGCCGAAGGGTCTGTTTCCGCGCTGTATCTCTAAAGTGAACTAAACGAACTAAAACAGTATGTAAAATTCTGAGAGGTGTAGACAGGGTAGACAGCCAGAACCTTCCCCCCCCCCCCCCCCCCAGGAACGAAGTGTCAAATAATAGAGGGGGGGGGGGGGCATGAATGGGGCAAAGTTTAAAGGAGATGTTTAAATCGGGATACTGATTCTGGATGATCAGCTATGATCATATTGAATGGCGGTGCTGGCTCGAAGGGCCGAATGGCCTCCTCCTGCACCTATTTTTCCTATGTTTCTATGTGCGGGGCAGGTTCTTTTTACAAAGTGGATGCCTGGAACTCGCTGCCGGGGGTGGGGGTGGTGTTTAAGAGGCTTTTGGACAGACACATGGATGTGCAGGGAGTGGATCACGCGCGGGCAGGGAAGATTAGTTTATTGGCATCATGTACGGCACGGACATTGTGGGCCGAAGGGCCTGTTCCTATTCTCAAGATAGCCCATTGTTATTCTGGTCCATTGCTGGCTGTGGACAAGGCGATAACAAAGCAACTCCGCGCCTCCGGCAGCATCTGTGGAGAGACTGCGGTCGAGACCCTTCTTCACAAGGAGACCTCAAGAATGGCCACCAACCTAAAACGTCACCAATTCCTTCTCTCCAGAGATTCCGCCTGTCCCGCTGAGTTACTCCAGCACTTTGTGTCTGTCACCGGTGTAAACACGCATCTGCAGTTCCTTCCCACTCAGGGAAAGCAGATCAATTAAAAATTAAATGCAACGATCGATAATTTTTCCATTAATATTCCCAAAGTTGGGAACATTCTGACGTAAAACTCCCAGTCCAACATATGTCTGAAGAAGGTTCTCGAACCGAAACGTTACCTATCCATGTTCTCCACAGATGCTGCCTGACCCGCTGAGTTACTCCAGCACTCTGTGAAACGTCACCTATCCATGTTCTCCACAGATGCTGCCTGACCCGCAGAGTTACTCCAGCACTCTGTGTTGCTTTTAATAAACAGAGCTGTCACGTTGGAGGCGGCGGCGCTGGGAACAGCCACACAAAGCAGTGTTCGGTGTCCTGGTGCATTGCAGTTCCCTGTCAGCGTGAGCCCGGGGTCGCCGTGAGCTGTCACCAGACATTTGGTAAAACCGAGATTTGCCAGAGATGATGATATTGGGGCTAGGACAGTTGGCCCGCAGAGAGTATTCCGATGATTCAAGGAACGGCAGATGCAGGACAAGGTGCAGGAGTAACTCAGCGGGTCAGGCAACCTAACTGGGGGACATGGAGAGGTGATGTTACGGGTCGGGACTCTTCCCCAGACAGTATTTTGAGGAGCATTTTAAAGGCGTGGCCCGGGGAGGGGGGTAACCAACAACTGTCAGCTGGAGAATGACCAGCAGGTCGGATGCATGAATGGGCGAGACGCTAAGGAACTGTAATATTCTGGGAGGGTCGCGGGGCTGCAGTCGGGGAGAGATGAATCAAGCAAGGGTGTGAATCAAATAACAGGCGCTGTTTCTCAGCCGGGGGAACCGTAGATCAGCCAACACTCACGGCGGTTGTACACAAGGCGATGTAACATTGACAGGCCGGTTATGGGTGGCCGCGGCTTCTGGAGGTTGGAGTAAACCAGACCTCCCAGAGACGTGATTAAACAGTCAAACCAGAGGAAGATGGTCTCGACCCGAAACGTCACCTATCCACGTTCTCCACAGATGCTGCCTGACCCGCTGAGTTACTCCAGCACTCTGTGAAACGTCACCTATCCATGTTCTCCACAGATGCTGCCTGACCCGCTGAGTTACTCCAGCACTCCGTGAAACGTCACCTATCCATGTTCTCCACAGATGCTGCCTGACCCGCTGAGTTACTCCAGCACTCTGTGAAACGTCACCTATCCATGTTCTCCACAGATGCTGCCTGACCCGCTGAGTTACTCCAGCACTCTGTGTCTAGCTTCGATTTCAACCAGCATCTGCAGCTATATTTAAGAGGGAGTTAGATGTGGCCCTTGTGGCTAAGGGGATCAGGGGGTATGGAGAGAAGGCAGGTACGGGATACTGAGTTGGATGATCAGCCATGATCATATTGAATGGCGGTGCTGGCTCGAAGGGCCGAATGGCCTACTCCTGCACCTAATTTCTATGTTTCTATGTTCCCTCCTACATATATTAGCGGGGCTGCATGACTATTTTAACATCCCCTTCTGGACAAGTTTAATGGATGATTTATGTTACAATTTTTAACTACTAATATTGAATAATATTAAGAAAAGTTTAAAGGACTTCTACATGTCTGCAAGATTTGTACAAACCTTCCCCAACAAACAGCCCATTCATTTCCTTTGAAGATTAATGTCGTGACAAATATTTGCTGTATTTGAGAGATTGCGGATTCTGCAATATTATGGACTGTTCACCTTCATTTATTGGAGAGAGACTCAAAACGCTGGAGTAACTCAGCGGGACAGGCAGCATCTGTGGAGAGAAGGAATAGGTGATGTTTCGGGTCGAGACCCTTCTTCAGACTCTTCATCTATTGAAACAGCGTTTGAACCAAACCCGGAGTAACAGCCCGGCCCGATGCTCGGTCAGAATCGAAATCGCGGTGGTTCATTTGAAAATAACTTCAAGCAGGTTCAACGATGGGCAACGTGCCTCTACACACACACACACACACACAACACACACACACACACACACACACACACACACACACACACACACACACACACACACACACACACACACACACACACACACACACACACACACACACACACACACACACATACACACACATACACACACACACACCACACACACACACACACACACACACACACACACACACATACACACACACACACACACACACACACACACACACACACACACACACACACACACACACACACACACACAACACGAGGCGGCTCCAGTCTCATTCTCCACCGCCTGTCCTTCCAACCCGTGTAGGAAGGAACTGCAGATGCTAGTTTACACCGAAGCTAGACACAAAGTACTGGAGTAACTCAGCGGGTCAGGCAGCATCTGTGGAGAACATGGATAGGTGACGTTTCGGGTCGAGACCTTTCTTCAGACAGAGTCAGGGGAAAGGGAAACAAGAGAGATAGAATGTGGTGTACATAGATGCATACAGTGGATACAAAGACAATAGGTGCAGGAGGAGGCCATTCGGCCCATTGGACCAGCACTGCCATTCACTGTGATCATGGCTGATCTCCCCTCATCCCCCGACTCCGCCAGTGATATAGAGAGATAGAACAACGGAAATACATGCAAAGTAAGACACGGACTGTAGAAGGGTCTCGACCTGAAACGTCACCCGTTCCTTCTCTCCAGAGACGCTGCCTGTCCCGCTGAGTTACTCCAGCATTTTGTGTCTATCTTCGGTTTAAACCAGTATCTGCAGTTCCTTCCAACACAAGACACAGCCTATCCGCTGTCACACACAATGCAGCCGCCTCGCCTCCTGTGTCCAATCTGGCTGCCTCGCCGCTGCTGTTTACCGGATATCTATCACTGGGTAAATATTTGGAAATGTTTGGAAGAGCATCTCATTGAATTTTTTGTCAATGTCGGCCAGTTGCTTACAAAGGCAGCGTTGTCACTCGCTGTTCAATACACGGTGGTAATTTCGATCAGCCGCGGGTTTCCAGTGGCTGTGGGAAGGAACTGCAGATGCTGGTTTAAGCCGGACAGACACAACATGCTGTACATGTTCTACACACAATGTCCTACACACACTGGGGCCAAACAAACCATTCTACATTGTCTGATGAAGGGTCTCGACCTGAAACTTCACCCATTCCTTCTCTCCAGAGACGCCGCCTGTCCCGCGGAGTTACTCCAGCATTTTTGTCCACCTTCGATTTAAATCAGCATCTGCAGTTCCTTCCTACACATCCATTCTTGATTAGTCATGCGGGTGTCAGAGGTTACTGGGAGAAGGCAGGAGAATGGGGTTAGGAGGAAGAGATAGATCTCCATGATGGAATGGCGGAGTAGACTTGATGGGCCGAATGGCCTAATTCTACTTTCCCTTATGACCTCGGGCTCCCTCTTTGGGACGGATCCGATGCAGGGCTTCCCATTGGTCAGTCCCAACCCGGACAACCAGCGACCCGACCCCCCCATCACTGAGGCACAAAAGATGCAGATGCTGGAATCCAGAGGCAAACACAGAGTGCTGCCGACACTTCACGCTGCGATAGAACTTGTAGAGCAGCACGGCGGTAGAGTCGTTGCCTCACAGCGCCCGAGACCCGGGTTCCATCCTGACTACGGGTTCTGTCTGTACGGAGTTTGCACGTTCTCCCCGAGACCTGCGTGGGTTTTCTCCGGGTGCTCCGGTTTTCTTCCCAACCTCCAAAGACGTGCAGGTTTACAGGTTCATTGGCTTGGTAAGTGTACACATTGGGGTGGGTGTTGGGGGCTGGGTGTTGGGGGGCTGGGTGTTGGGGGTGAGGGGAGCCAGTCTACCCCACGACTTTGATAGCCCCAGGAAAGCAGGATGTCATGTGGCGTTCTGTACGGCACCTTGTTCGCCTTGAATGGTTTTCTCCGGGTGGCCCAGAGTTTGTGTTTAATCTGAGCTCCTTGAGTGGATATAATGAGGCCGGTATGGGTATTAGCTACAACTTAATCTAGGGGACAATTTACAGAGGGCCGATTAACCTACAAACCCGCACGTCTCTGGGATGCGAATCCGGAGCACCCGGAGGAAACCCACGCGGTCACGGGTGAATGTACAAACTGCGTACAGACAGCACCCGAGGCCAGGATCGAACCTGGGTCTCTGGCACCGTGGGACAGCAACTCTACCCGCTGCGACACTCTGCTGCTCTTGTGTTTTGAAGAATATTAGCATCTGCGGTTTTTCTGTGTCTCCAACCCTTCTTTAGGCGGGCAGCAAACTGCAATTAAACCCTTCTGCCAACTAACAGAGTGGCCACCACTTAAGTTGCTGCTTCATCCAACAGAACCGTTGACACGGATCTCGTCTGAGCCATAATAATTTGCAAGGAAGCGCAAAACTGAAAGCAGAGCACTTGGTTGAAGTGAAATTACCGTGATGAATGTTTATTGATCCACAGCAATAACCGGTTGCATCATTCAGAATCTAATTAATCTCTAACGGAACACAGTAAGCCTTCGCCAAACTCGCCCCACCCTATCTATGCTGGGACCAGTGGCTGTTCCCCTCTGTGTCCGCCTTCTACAAACCCCCCCCCCCCCCCCCCACACACACACACACACACACACACACACACACACACACACACACACACGCTGAAGAAGGGTCTCGACCCGAAACGTCGCCTGTTCCTTCTCTCCAGAGATGCTGCCTGACCCGCTGAGTTTCTCCAGCATTTTGTTGTCTACTTGTAATACTAACTGCTCCTTTGGCACGGTGTCTAGAGTAATGGAAACTAACGAGATCACCCATTAAGTGGTGATTGGACAGAAGGCATTTGGTTGACAGAGTGCTGGAGTAACTCAGCGGGACGGGCGGCATCTTTGGAGAGAAGGAATGGGTGACGATTCAGGTCCAGACCTTACTTCAGGCTGATGGGGGGGGGGGGGGGGGGGGGGGGGGGGGACATTGAGATATGGAGGGGTAAGGGGACAAAGGGGTTAATTGTTGGCTGAGGACAAGTGACAATGGGGCGACAATCAGTAACATTTGATCAGGGCGACAGTGAAACTAGTTGGAGAACTAGGGTGGGGGAGTTCCCAATAGCCAGATAACACTCTCCAAATTGAATGAATGAATGAATAGGTTTATTGGCCAAGTATTCACATACAAGGAATTTGCCTCGGTGCTCCGCCCGCAAGTGACAACATGACATACAGTGAGTTTATTGTGGAGCCACAATAAACTGCAGATGCTGGAATCTTGAGCAAAGTACAGAGTGCTGGAGGAACTCAGCGGATCAGGCAGCTTCTATGGAGGAATGGACAAACAATGTTTTGGGTTGGGACCCTTCTTCAATGGGGATCTTCGAGGCCCGACCCGAAATGCCACCTGTCCACAGATCGCCTCCACAGCCGCTGCCTGTCCCGCTGAGTTACTCCAGCATTTTGCGTCTACAGTATATTCGGTGTAAGCCAGCACCTGCAGTTCTATCCCACATTATAATAGTCTGGTGAACAGGCAGTACCTTGAAGAGGACATCACAACACCTGTGAGGTGTCCTTGTTATTCCTGCCACTAAGTAGCAGAGATTCTCAGAAATAAATCACCTACTAGTCTTGTCGCTGGTTTGGAAAACTGTTATAATAATGTGCAGTGTGTGGGAAGGAACTGCAGATGCTGGTTTACACCGAAAACAGACACAAAGTGCTGGAGTAACTCAGCGGGACAGGCAGCATCGCCGGAGAGAAGGAATGGGTGACGTTTCAGGTCGAGACCCTTCTACAGATGTGTTTTATAACCAATTATTCCTGTTTCCAATTCTTTACAAGTTTGTACAACAATACAATGTCTGTGAAAATAACATGAAGATATCCATCTGCAAGTTGATTTCAATTGATTCCTTTAGTTTAATCCTGCAGCGATTTAATGTCTAAGTGGTTGTTTGAATCCACACTCAGCTGTTAAAGTAAACGTTATTCCCTTTATTATGTGTCTGTACACTGTAGACTACTCGATTATAATCATCTATAATCTTTCCGCTGACTAGATGCCAGGCAACAAAAAAAAGCTGTTCATTGTCCCTCAATACACGTGACAATCATAAACTGAACGAAACTAAACTAAAGGCTGTCACGGTGGCGCAGCGGGTAGAGCTACTGCCTCACAGCGCCAGAGACACGGGTTCCATCATGACTACGGGTGCTGTCTGTGCGGAGTTTGCACGTTCTCCACGGGACCGCGTGGGTTTGCTCCGGGTGCTCCGGTTTCCCCCCACACTCCAAAACGTGCATGTTTGTAGGTTAATTGACCGGTAAATATTGTAAGTTGTTCCCAGTGTGTGTAGGATAGTGTTAGTGTCCTGGGTGATCGCTGGTTGGCGCGGACCTGATGGGCCGAAGGGCCTGTTTCTAGGCTGAACTAAATGTCAGCATTTTTTTTGAAAAGCCTAATGTGTGTTTTTATTTATTCGCCAACAGTCCAGAAACAGTTTACAACAAGGTGACACTGATGGAGCCAGGAGGCTTGGACATTTGGCCCGGTTACTGAGTATCATCGCAATAGTGCTTGGAGCTCTCATTATCATCACCTACTGTGTGGTGAACTATGCAGGTAAGGGTGGCCACAATGTACTCTTTATATCTCTTTACTTTCGTTTAGAGATATAGCGCGGAAACAGGCCCTTCGGCCCACCGAGTCTGTGCCGACCAGCGATCCCCGCACACTAGCACTGTCCTACACACACTAAGAACATTTACATTTCTACCAACCCAATTTACCTACAAATCTGCACGTGGGAGGAAACCGGAGATCCCGGAGAAAACCCACGCGGTCACGGGGAGAACATACAAACTCTGCACATACAGCATCCGTGGTCAGGATTGAACCCGGGTCTCTGGCGCCGTGAGGCAGCAACTCTACCGCTGTGTCACTTTGTGGAGTCAAAGATGATCATTCTAAATCTTAGACCCCAAAGCAAAAGAAAAACAAGTCAAACACTGGGTTGTGTTGGTTAACAACAGCGCGGCAACTTCATTCTGAATTCCACACCTGCAAGCAAATATCTCTCGTTACAGACTCAAAACGCTGGAGTAACTCAGCGGGACAGGCAGCATCTCTGGAGAGAAGGAATAGGTGACGATTCGGGTCGAGACCCTTCTTCAGACTGAAAAAACGTCACCCATTCTTTCTCTCCAGAGATGCTGCCCGTCCCGCTGAGTTACTCCAGCGTTTTGTGTCTACCTTCGTTTTAAACCAGCATCTACAGTTCTTCCCCACACATATCTGTCGTTACATCTGCAGTTTGTGCATTTATCAAGTTAATGAATAAATAGTTCTCTGCTGGTGATTGTGGCGGATGGATGGCGGCTTCTGATAGAAGCGGCTGCAAACATTGGTTGACGGGGCTCGTCAGCAGTTGATACTAAGGCAAGATTCAGTGAATAGAGTTTCCATTTGCTGGAGTGTGTCAGCTTGGATGATTTCCAAACTGCAATGGGCATCTCATTACACAGAGACATCTTGGCTCGTTCATTCTTCCCACTTGCTGCATTTTACAGCTAGCTAAAGGTTGCTTTGTCAGCCTTGGTCAGTGGAGAAACAGAACAGCACCCGACCCCAAATGTCACCCGTCCTTTTTCTATGGAGATGGTGCCTGAACCAATGAGTTACTCCAGCACATTGTGTCTATAGTTGTATCCACGACCGATGTGATCTGTGGAGACAGTGGCTTCATTAACGTGGTTGGCTACACACAAGCAAATAAAACATGTAACATTCGTCCCCCCGACGGCTTTCACAGTTAATGGCGTGAAGACATCCGTGTGGGAAATACTGCAGCTATCAACTCCCTATCCTCCACTCAGTCCGCCTAGACCTACCTGATCTCCCGGTCGCTAAACACTTTAACTCCCCCTCCCATTCCCACACTGACCTGTCCTCCATTGTCAGAGTGAGGCCCCAACACAAACACGAACATCTCCTCTTATTTCGCTTGGGCAACTTACACCCCTGCGGTATGAATATTTACTTCTCTGAGTTCAAGTAACCCCCCCTTACCCCCTCTCCCCACCCCCCCCCCCCCTCCCGCCTTGTCCTCCCACCAACCTCCGTCCTCCTCATTACATTATACATTGTCTGCCTCGTTGTCACCTTCCCCTAGATAACAATGATCTGCATCCTCGTTGATGTCTCGTTTTCACACCTGACCCTTCCATATCTCAGTGTCTCCCCCTCCCCTGCCTGTCTGAAGAAGGGTCTCGACCCGAAATGTCACCCATTCCTTCTCTGGGAGGTCATGTTGCAGTTGTATAAGACGTTGGTGAGACTGCATTTAGAATATTGTGTTCAGTTCTGGGCACCATGTTATAGGAAAGATATTGTCAAGCTTGAAAGGGTTCAGAGAAGATTTACGAGGATGTTGCCAGGACTAGAGGGTGTGAGCTATAGGGAGAGGTTGAGCAGGCTGGGTCTCTATTCCATGGAGTACAGGAGGATGAGGGGTGATCTTATAGAGGTGTACAAAATCATGAGAGGAATAGATCAGGTAGATGCACAGAGTCTCTTGCCCAGAGTGGGGGAATCGAGGACCAGAGGACACGGGATCAAGGTGAAGGGGAAACGATTTAATAGGAATCCGAGGGGTAACTTTTTCACACAAAGGGTGATGGGTGTATGGAACAAGCTGCCAGAGGAGGTAGTTGAGGCTGGGACTATCCCAATGTTTAAGAAACAGTTAGACAGGTACATGGATTGGACAGGGTTGGAGGGATATGGACCAAGTGCAGGCGGGTGAGGTGAATGTAGCTGGGACGGTGTGGGCAAGTTGGGCCAAAAGGCCAGTTTCCATGCTGTATCACTCTATGACTCTGTGACTTGAGAGATGTTGCCTGTCCCAGCATTCTGTGTCCATGTTCAGGCCAGGAGGCCAGTGACACCTGTAAGTACAGGTGATGGAGCATGAGGCAAGGACAAAGCAGTGGGAGCTTGGTCTGGGATATACCTGGGCAGCACAGTGGCGCAGCGGGTAGAGCTGCTGTCTCACAGCGCCAGAGAGTCGGGTTCGATCCTGACTACGGCTGCTGTCTATGTGGAGTCTGTACTTTCTCCCCGTGACCTGCGTGGATTTTCTCCGAGATTTTCGGTTACCTCCCACTCTCCAAAGAAGTGCAGGTTTGTTGGTTAATTGTCCCTGGGGTGTTCGTGTACAGGGATCTCTGGTCTGGTCGATGGGCCGAAGGGCCTGTTTCCGCGCTGTATTTCTAAACTAAACTGAACTAAACTCAGCGGGTCAGGCAGCATCTCTGGAGACAAGGAATAGAAACATAGAAACATAGACAATAGGTTCAGGAGTTGCCATTCGGCCTTTCGAGCCTGCACCGCCATTCAATATGATCATGGCCGATGGTCCAAAATTAGTAACCCGTTCCTGCTTCCCCCCCCCCCCCCCCCATATCCCTTGGTTCCTTTAGCCTGAAGAACTAAATCTAACTCTCTTGAATACACGACAATGGGTTTTGGGTCGGACCATCTGCTCAGTGTAGTGCAATTCACCTGTTCTGCATAGTGCATGCAAAATAAACTTAGCATAGGAAGCCAGGAAGTGAAAATCAATAAACTGTTAATGCTGGGAATATAAAAGCAAATAGAGAAGACTAGAAGCTTTCAGCAGATCTAGCAGCACCAGAACTGTAGAGGAACTCAGCACATTAAGCAGCATCTGTGGAAGGAGGAACTGCAGATGCTGCTTCACACCAAAGATGAGTTTAGTTTATTGTCACGTGTGCCGAGGTACAGGGAAAAGCTTTTGTTGTGTGCTAACCAGTCAGCGGAAAGACAATACATGATTACAATCGGGGCGTCCACAGTGTACAGATACAGGATAAAGGGAATAAAGTGAATAGCATTTTGTGTCGGATAAAGTTCAGTAAAGTCTGGTCAAAGATAGTCCAAGGGTTTTATGGGCTTTACAGACACAGAGTGCTGGAGTAACTCAGCAGGTCAGGCAGCATCTGTGGAGAACATGGATAGGTGATGTTTCACAGAGTGCTGGAGTAACTCAGCGGGTCAGGCAGCATCTGTGGAGAACATGGATAGGTGACGTTTCACAGAGTGCTGGAGTAACTCAGCGGGTCAGGCAGCATCTATGGAGCTAAGGAAATAGGCAACGTTTCGGGCCGAAAACCCGTAAGGGTTTCGGCCCGAAACGTTGCCTATTTCCAGAAGAATTTCGTCCCGAAAAGTTGCCTATTTCCAGAAGAATTTCGTCCCGAAAAGTTGCCTATTTCCTTAGCTCCATAGATGCTGCTGCACCATAACTCAGCGGGTCAGGCAGCATCTGTGGAGAACATGGATAGGTGACGTTTCACAGAGTGCTGGAGTAAATCAGCGGGTCAGGCAGCATCTGTGGAGAACATGGATGGGTGACGTTTCGGGTCGGGACCCTTGAGGGAGGGGACTGGACGGTGGGAAACGGCAGGGCCGGCAACAGATGACCAAGGAAGGGTGGAGCCCACAATGGTCCATTGTTGGCTGGGGAAGAGATGATAACGATGGGATACAGGGATGCAAACAGTTGAACCAGGGTGGGGGGAGGGGGGGAGGGGGGGGGGGGGGAGAGGGTGGGGGGGGGAGGGGGGGGGGGGGGGGGGGAGGGGGGGGGGGGGGGGAGGGGGTGTGGGGGGGGGGGGGGGGGGGGGGGGGAATGCAGGGGTCACTTAGAATGAGATAAATGAAGGCCCAGTGATGTATGTGGGGGCGCCTGTGGAGAGTGGACAGACCGGCGGGTCAGGTTAGGACCCTTCTTCAGCCTCTCCCTGCTCCACATTGCGGAGCTTCCAGCACTTTCCGCCCTGCGTTGCAGGAACCTGGATCGCTGCCATTTCACTGTCTCCCCTTCAACCGGGAGACAAATCTTCATCCCTGGCCCTGAAACCAATTTACTTGGATGGATTTTTATGCCTTTTGTTTTTAATTATGGCCGGTGAGTTATAAAATGCATTTTATATTTTGCCCATTTTCTGGAGAATTATAGCGTCAGGCAGTGCCATGGAACAGAGCATCAGTCTGTCCCTGACTCAGCTGGTGCTGCTCCAAGCAGCATTACAATTAATCCCACACTGCGGACTTTCCCTGTCAGCCCAACATTCCTCTCGCTTTTCACAATGTTGCCAAGTCCTTTGTCAACATCTCAGAGTTGTTTCCCCCGCGTCGCCCCTCCCCCCCACCCCCCTACCCTCACCCCCCCCCTCCCTCCCCCCCCCACCCCCCTACACTCACCCCCCCCCCCCCTCACTCCCTCCCCCCTCCTCCCCCCCCACCCCCACTGGAGTGTTGACCAACAAGCCCTGGCCCGGCTGCCGAAGCGCCCGACACTTGACTGGGATTCTCTTCACCGCTCAGTCACACAAGAGACAGCCGTTGTCAAACCCTCCACCCAGGGACTCAGAGCCACCACTTCCCATCTCATCTGCAGGAGGGAATGCTGCCAACCGTTAAAGCAGTTTCTCCCATTAGCGTTTTTATAACCTCATACATATTCCACTTAAGATGATTTTTTAATTATATTTCAACTAATGGCATCTAATGTTGGAGACGGCACATCCAACCCCAGAGACCTGGTTTGGCACCAGAACTAATTCAACACCTACCTATAGATGCACAAAATGTTTCCTGTTTTGCTAATTGGCCAAAGTGAGATTTTAATAACCTTGTCTGGCATTTCACAGAAAGCAGTGCATGCCCTTTCTCTCTCTCTATCTCCCCTCCCCCTGTGTCTCCCCTCCCTCTGTCTCTCCCCTCACTGACTCCCTCGAACATCAACTAAGGAATGCAGACCTTGAGCAAAGCACAAAGTGCTGGAGGAACTCAGTGGGTCCGACAGCATCTGTGGAGGGAATGGTCAGGCGATGTTTCGGATCGAGATCCTATTTCAGATTCTTATTCTCGTCTGATACCATGATGTAGAATGAATCTTATTTGTGATCACACCGAGTTCCCTGTGTGTAATTAGTAATGCTGTCGCCTTCATTGTTTTGCTGGTTCCAAACTGACCTCCCCTCCAGTGAAGGGTCTACAGATACTTTAGAGATACAGCGCTGAAACAGGCCCTTCGGCCCACCAGGTCCGCACTAACCAGCGATCTCCGCACACTAGCCCTGTCCTACACACTAGGGACAATTTACAAGTTTACCGAAGGCAATCAACCTACAAACCTGCAACCAAAGATCTCGGAGAAAACCCACGCGGTCACGGGGAGAATGTACAAACTCTGTACAGACAGCGCCCGTAGTCGGGATCGAACCCGCTGCGCCACCGTGGCCGCCCTATTAGTGAAGGAGATCGTGTTATACACACGACTGATGCTGGCTTTCTGAGTCAGCTCTTTGTTCAGTTATCTGAATGTAAATTCCACAACATCTTGGGTGGGAATAAGTCTGTGTCACAGATTACAGAATATAGTTCTCACCAACGTAGAGCATCAGTTCCACAGACAAAGTCCAATGTCCGCAATGGGGTCGAGGTGAATCGGACAGTACCCTAGCTTATGGAAGGGCCGTTCAGAAACCTGATCACAGAGGGGAAGAAGCTGTTCCTGAGTCTGGTGGTGCACGATTTCAAGCTTCCGCACCTTCTGCCAGATGGGAGCGGGGAGAAGAGGGAATGACCGGGGTGGGACAGGGACAAGTCATTGATGATGTTGGCCGCTTACCCAAGGCAGCGTGCAGTGTAGATGGAGTGGATGGTGGGGAGTGTGGTGTGTGTGATGGACTGGGCTATATCTACAATGGTGGGGAGTGTGGTGTGTGTGGGACATAGAAACATAGAAACATAGAAATTAGGTGCAGGAGTAGGCCATTCGGCCCTTCGAGCCTGCACCGCCATTCAATATGATCATGGCTGATCATCCAACTCAGTATCCCGTACCTGCCTTCTCTCCATACCCCCTGATCCCCTTAGCCACAAGGGCCACATCTAACTCCCTCTTAAATATAGCCAATGAACTGGCCTCAACTACCCTCTGTGGCAGAGAGTTCCAGAGATTCACCACTCTCTGCGTGAAAAAAAAAGTTCTTCTCATCTCGGTTTTAAAGGATTTCCCTTATCCTTAAGCTGTGACCCCTTGTCCTGGACTTCCCTAACATCGGGAACAATCTTCCTGCATCTAGCCTGTCCAACCCCTTAAGAATTTTGTAAGTTTCTATAAGATCCCCTCTCAATCTTCTAAATTCTAGAGAGTATAAACCAAGTCTATCCAGTCTTTCTTCATAAGACAGTCCTGACATCCCAGGAATCAGTCTGGTGAACCGTCTCTGCACTCCCTCTATGGCAATAATGTCCTTCCTCAGATTTGGAGACCAAAAACTGTATGCAATACTCCAGGTGTGGTCTCACCAAGACCCTGTACAACTGCAGTAGAACCTCTCTGCTCCTATACTCAAATCCTTTTGCAATGAAAGCTAACATACCATTCGCTGTCTTTACTGCCTGCTGCACCTGCATGCCTACCTTCAATGACTGGTGTACCATGACACCCAGGTCTCGCTGCATCTCCCCCTTTCCCAATCGGCCACCATTTAGATAATAGGCTGCTTTCCTGTTTTTGCCACCAAAATGGATAACCTCACATTTATCCACATTATACTGCATCTGCCAAACATTTGCCCACTCACCCAGCCTATCCAAGTCACCTTGCAGTCTCCTAGCATCCTCCTCACAGCTAACACTGCCCCCCAGCTTAGTGTCATCCGCAAACTTGGAGATATTGCCTTCAATTCCCTCATCCAGATCATTAATATATATTGTAAATAGCTGGGGTCCCAGTACTGAGCCTTGGGGTACCCCACTAGTCACTGCCTGCCATTGTGAAAAGGACCCGTTTACTCCTACTCTTTGCTTCCTGTTTGCCAGCCAGTTCTCTATCCACATCAATACTGAACCCCCAATGCCTTGTGCTTTAAGTTTGTATACTAATTTCTTATGTGGGACCTTGTCGAAAGCCTTCTGGAAGTCCAGATACACCACATCCACTGGTTCTCCCCTATCCACGCTACTAGTTACATCCTCGAAAAATTCTATAAGATTCGTCAGACATGATTTACCTTTCGTAAATCCATGCTGACTTTGTCCAATGATTTCACCACTTTCCAAATGTGCTGCTATCCCATCTTTAATAACTGATTCTAGCAGTTTCCCCACTACCGATGTTAGACTAACTGGTCTGTAATTCCCCATTTTCTCTCTCCCTCCCTTCTTAAAAAGTGGGGTTACGTTTGCTACCCGCCAATCTTCAGGAACTACTCCAGAATCTAAAGAGTTTTGAAAGATTATTACTAATGCATCCACTATTTCTGGAGCTACTTCCTTAAGTACTCTGGGATGCAGCCTATCTGGCCCTGGGGATTTATCGGTCTTTAATCCATTCAATTTACGCAACACCACTTCCCGGCTAACCTGGATTTCACTCAATTCCTCCAACTCCTTTGACCCGCGGTCCCCT
The DNA here is from genome assembly GCF_028641065.1 of Leucoraja erinaceus. NCBI lineage: Eukaryota > Metazoa > Chordata > Chondrichthyes > Rajiformes > Rajidae > Leucoraja > Leucoraja erinaceus. The sequence goes on from NC_073404.1 coordinate 31,576,283, forward strand.
GCTATTTCCGGCAAATTATTTATGTCTTCCTTAGTGAAGACGGAACCAAAGTAGTTATTCAATTTGTCTGCCATATCCTTGTTCCCCATGATCAACTCCCCTGTTTCTGACTGCAAGGGACCTACATTTGTTTTAACTAATCTCTTTCTTTTCACATATCTATAAAAACTTTTGCAGTCAGTTTTTATGTTCCCTGCCAGTTTTCTTTCATAATCTATTTTTCCTTTCCTAATTAAGCCCTTTGTCCTCCTCTGCTGGTCTTTGAATTTCTCCCAGTCCTCCGGTATGCTGCTTTTTTCTGGCTAATTTGTACGCATCATCCTTTGCTTTGATACTATCCCTGATTTCCCTTGTTATCCAAGGATGCACTACCTTCCCTGATTTATTCTTTTGCCAAACTGGGATGAACAATTTTTGTAGTTCATCCATGCAGTCTTTAAATGTCTTCCATTGCATATCCACCGTCAACCCTTTTAGAATTAATTGCCAGTCAATCTTGGCCAATTCACGTCTCATACCCTCAAAGTTACCTTTCTTTAAGTTCAGAACCATTGTTTCTGAATTAACAATGTCACTCTCCATCCTAATGAAGAACTCAACCATATTATGGTCACTCTTGCCCAAGGGGGCACATACAACAAGATTGCTAACTAACCCTTCCTCATTACTCAATACCCAGTCTAAAATAGCCTGCTCTCTCGTTGGTTCCTCTACATGTTGATTTAGATAACTATCCCGCATACATTCCAAGAAATCCTCTTCCTCAGCACCCCTGCCAATTTGATTCACCCAATCTATATGTAGATTGAAGTCACCCATTATAACCGTTTTGCCTTTGTCGCACGCATTTCTAATTTCCTGTTTGATACCATCTCCAACTTCACTACTACTGTTAGGTGGCCTGTACACAACACCCACCAGCGTTTTCTGCCCCTTAGTGTTTTGCAGCTCTACCCATACCGATTCCACATCCTCCAAACTAATGTCCTTCCTTTCCATTGCATTAATCCCCTCTCTAATCAGTAACGCTACCCCACCTCCTTTTCCTTTCTGTCTATCCCTCCTGAATATTGAATATCCCTGGATGTTCAGCTCCCAGCCTTGGTCACCCTGGAGCCATGTCTCCGTGATCCCAACTATATCATAGTCATTAATAGCTATCTGCACATTCAACTCATCCACCTTATTACGAATGCTCCTTGCATTGAGACACAAAGCCTTCAGGCTTGTTTTTACAACACTCTTACCCCTTATACAATTATGTTGAAAAGTGGCCCTTTTTGATTTTTTCCCTGGTTTTGTCTGCCTGCCGCTTTTACTTTTCACCTTGCTACCTATTTCTTCTACCTTCATTTTACACCCTTCGGTCTCTACGCTCACACATTTAAGAAACCCTTTCCCTTTAACTCCATCCTCCACTGTCCCATTCAACACCCCACCCCCCTTATTCAGCTTAAAGCCACCCGTGTAGCAGTGGCAAACCTGCCTGCCAGAATGCTGGTCCCACACCTGTTAAGATGCAATCCGTCCCTTTTGTACAGTTCCCCCTTACCCCAAAACAGATCCCAGTGATCTAAGAATCTAAATCCCTGCCCCGTGCACCAGTTCCTCAGCCACACGTTCAGGTCCCATATCTCCCTGTTCCTGCTCTTGCCAGCACGAGGAACTGGAAGCAAACCAGAGATAACAACCCTGGAGGTCCTGCTTTTCAGCATTTTTCCGAGCTCTCTAAAGTCACGCTGCAGAATATTCATCCCCTTCTTTCCGACATCGTTTGTGCCGACATGCACTACCACTTCCGGATGTTCACCTTCCCCCTTGAGGATTTTCTGCACTCTGTCCGTGACATCCTGGATCCTGGCATCGGGAAGGCAGCACACCATCCTCGCATCTCGTCTGTTGCCGCAGAAACCCCTGTCCGTACCTCTCACGATGGAGTCTCCCACTACAATGGCCTTGCCTGCCTTAGGCCTTTTTGGTTTTGGCTCAACAGCCCTATTCGCATCACAGGCCAGTCCGCCGCTCACGTCTTCTGTCCCGACAGCTTCTAAGCGGATGAACCTGTTTACAAGAGGTACATCACCCGGGGACGTTGGCATTCCATGCTTCCCTCCCTTACTCACTGTCTCCCACCTTCTCTCTTCCAGTACCTCAGGTGTAACAATCGTACTGTAGGACTTGTCGAGGAACGACTCTGTTTCTCGTACGAACCGGAGGTCATCCACTTGCTTCTCCAGTTCCCCAACACGGCCCTTCAGGAGCTCTACCTGGATGCACTTTTCGCATTTGTAGCAGCCAGAGGCACCAGCGGTGTCCTTGACCTCCCACATACTGGGCTACATCTACAATGGTGGGGAGTGTGGTGTGTGTGTGGGACTGGGCTACATCTACAATGGTGGGGAGTGTTGTGTGTGTGGGGACTGGGCTACATCTACAATGGTGGGGAGTGTGGTGTGTGATGGGACTGGGCCACATCTACAATGGTGGGGAGTGTGGTGTGTGTGTGGGACTGGGCTACATCTACAATGGTGGACTGGGCTACATCTACAATGGTGGGGAGTGTGGTGTGTGTGGGACTGGGCTACATCTACAATGGTGGAGTTTGGGCTACATCTACAACTCTCTCCAGTTTTTTCACCATGCATCCCGCCAGTCTGCTTTCTACAATGCATCTGTAAAGGGGTGTAAGGGTGATTGGAGATGTGCCGAATGTCCTTGGTCTCTACGGCTAGTCGAGGTTTTCCTGTGTGTCATTAAGGATGCCCCAGAGCAGGCATTATACTACAGCTAATGTCACTGGAATGAAGGATTGTCCACAGTGTAGTTGGAATATATTTGATTAACCTGCCCTTTTATTTCTTGCAGTGGGCATGTAGATGACCTGCAGACCACAGGGGATCATGGGCTGAATTCCTAGACTGACTGAATGAAGGGAAGTCACCTTTTTAACCAAGTCCAAGACAAGATGGCGGGTGTGACCAGGACAATGTACATCATCCAGTTCCGTGTAACCAGGACTGGAGACTTTCCGTTGTCAAAGCTAAGCGGCCAATTGCAGGTAGATGGCTGGGCGAGAAGGCCAGTGACAAGACCCTGTGCTGGGACGTACACTTGCATGCTCCTCAACGCACAGACCTCTGGCACCGACCGTTACTGCACAAACCTGTCATCTTTGTACAAACAGCGACTGTCCGTCCAGCTGAGACCTGCCAGCAGTAACGTGTCGATGATACAAGGGAAGGAAAGGAAACAGAGAACGCAACTCAGGACGGCACCAGAGGTTGGGCAAATTGCAGCATTTTGTACTTTTGATGAACAAACGTGACTATAAGCATGTGGAGAGTGAAAATATTATAGAGATATCTGTGCGTGTGGATGTAGTGTTGGTGATATTTGATGTTGTATTATCCTTGTTTATGTGTCTGTGTTCACCAAATTAACAAATGTTGTCCCCATCCCATTCCCACACTAACCCTTCTGTTCTGGGCCTCCTCCACTGTCAGTGAGGCTAAATGCAAATTGCTTGGGCAGCTTACACCCCGGCATTCCTCCTCTCTCCATCCCTCCCCCACCCAAGTCACACCAGCTTCTCGTTCTCACCCAACAAACAGCTAACAGTGGCCTGGCTCCTTTATCATTGTTACATTTCTGCATATCTTTCATTCATCTGTTCTATATCTCCCTACATCATTGTCTATATCTCTTGTTTCCCTTTCCCCTGACTCTCAGCATGAAGAAGAATCTCGACCTGAAACGTTACCATTCCTTCTGTCAGGAGAGGCTGCCTGACCCGCTGAGTTACTCCAGCATTTTTCGTCTTTCTTCGATTTCTACCAGCATCTGCAGTTCCTTCTTACACAAATGTTGTCCAAATATTTCATACCTTTTCCTTCCATTATTGCAAAATGACGGCTTGTTCTGGGGAAGTAATCCCTGATTGCAGCACCAAAACTGGCCTGGCAACTCATATTTTGATTAAATTCATAATTGCAATTCAAGGATCTTATTGATCAAAAAATAATTCTTCCTCATTTTAAAAGGAAGCATTTTTTTTGGAAGCTGAGAAACGACTGTCAGTGGAGTCTGTGTTTCTGCCCAGTCCACGATACTTAGAGGCTGGTGCAAGAGTTGAGGAGCCGGGAGAGGAAAAAGTTAAATATATCCTCATTAATTGTAAAATCCCAACTAAATTCCCATAAACCCATCGTCAGGCAAATACGTTGAGTTGAGCGCGGAGTTTACAATCTGTGTCTTTCCATCATTGACGACATATTAAATGCAGCAACGTTTGGAAGGACCTTAGTTATTGTAATGTATTACAACTGGTCTCCAAGTCGGTGCAAAATTGCCCTGTCCATTAATTCGTGATGTCCCCATCCCCTTGTGTGGAGCAGTGGGTGGGGGGGGGGGGGGGGAGAGGGTAGTGGGGTAGTGGAGGAGGGGGAGGGATAGGGTGGGGGATAGTGGAGGAGAGAGTGGGGGATGGAGGGAGGAGGGAGTGAGGGGAGTGAGGGAGGAGGGAGGGAGGGAGGGAGGGGGGAGTGAGAGGGAGTGAGGGAGTGAGGGGGTGGGGGGGGAGTGAGGGAGTGAGGGAGTTAGGGAGTGGTGGAGGGTGTGGGGGAGGGGAGTGAGGGGGAGGGAGTGAGGGGGGTGAGGGGGGAGGGGGTGGTGGAGGGTGTGGGGGAGGGAGTGAAGAAGTTGAGGGTGGTGCTGCCTCTCGCTGCAGTGTGGGTCACCAAACCCAGATGACCACTGCTGGACGAGGGGTGACCACTCACTAGCAACTGATGCCAATTGTGAGCTGATGTCCTCACCCATTCTACCGGATGGTCAGCAGCTAGAAGTGAGATTGCCTGACTTACTCTGGGCTCTCAAGAGCCTCGGCTACAACCCTGCCCGCTCCTTTCTACATCCCCACACAGACCCCCCCGTGTACAAGGCTTGTTTGCCCTACGGTGAGACTGACATAACGCTGTATTGGTGCTGTAGGTATTGGCCGTTGCACGGTTCATAGTTTCTAGGAGCAGAATTAGGCCATTCGGCCCATCAAGTCTACTCCGCCATTCAATCATGGCTGATCTATCTCTCCCTCCTAACCCCATTCGCCCCATAAACCCCGACACCCGCACTAATCAAGAATCTATCAATCTCCGCCTTATAAATATCCATAGACAGCCGTCTGTGGCAATGAATCCCACAGATTCACCACCCTCTGACTAAAGAAATTCCTCCTCATCTCCTTTCTAAAGGAACGTCCTTTAATTCTGAGGCCGTGCCCTCTGGTCCTAGACTCTCCCACTAGTGGAAACATCCTGTCCACATCCACTCTATCCAGGCCAGTTTGGTGGGCCGGGTATTGCTTGCTTGTTGAGGGCAGAATGTCACAATGCTGTCAGTGCTCAGTGTCAGTGTGGCCCTTCCTGTAAACCTTGGCTTCACATTCACCCACCCAACACCCTGCTGTAATTCCCAGGTATATGTTTGAATTAATTTAAAATCGTAATAGCCAAACTAGCTATTTATTGTGTAGAAACCAAGAACTGCTGATGCTGCTCAATACACTGTCTGAAGAAGGGTTCAGAGGTGATCGGAGCTGGATTAGGCCATTCGGCCCATCAAGTCTACTTCACCATTCAATCATCGCTGATCTATATTTTCCTAACAACACCATTCTCCTGCCTTCTCCTGACGTGAAACGTCACCTATCCATGTTCTCCACAGATGCTGCCTGACCCGCTGAGTTATGGTGCAGCAGCATCTATGGAGCGAAGGAAATAGGCAACGTTTCGGGGCCGAAATCCTTATGGAAATAGGCAACGTTTCGGGCCGAAACCCATATGGGGTTTCGGCCCGAAACGTTGCCTATTTCCTTAGCTCCATAGATGCTGCCTGACCCGCTGAGTTACTCCAGCACTCTGTGAAACGTCACCTATTCATGGTCTCCACAGATGCTGCCTGACCCACTGAGTTACTCCAGCACTCTGTGTCCTTAGCTATTTATTACATTTGAAAGTTATTGTTTCCCTCAGTGTAATGTTTATTTATTCTACTATGATCCACTAACAGCCCCACCCATTTCCTCAAATTAGTTTATAAAGTCCACATGAATTGTCAGAGTTGATCCCCAGGTGCTGGAGAACCAGGTCCTGCATTTGTAAATAATTCCTAACAAATAGTCACCGTCTAATCTGGCTCAGAGACCACGTGTTAGTGAGCTGGTCGCTTGCAGGGTCTCATAGGTTTGAGTCCACCTGGATCTGAACCACATCTAGGGAGACTTCTTCTTATTATTGATCAGTACGGGTGTCAGGGGTTATGGGGAGAAGGCAGGAGAATGGGGACAAATAGATCAGCCATGATTGAAAGGCGGAGTAGTCTTGTTGGGCCGAATGGCCTAATTCTACTCCTATTTCTTATGAGATCGCTCCACGTGTGGAACAGATAGTCCAGACTGTTGGCCTTCACTGAAACCTTCCTTATTCCTGCCTACAGCATGGTCCTCTTTAGAGCCCCGTGCCATCCAATATAATCATAGCTCACCATCTCTCTCAGTGCCTTTCTCTCTATCTTTTGTCTCTATCTCTCTATCTCTCTCTCTCTCTCTCTCTCTCTCACCTTCCCCTGTCTGAAGAGAGACACAAAATGCTGGAGTAACTCAGTGGGTCAGACAGCAACTCTGGAGAAAAGGAATGGGTGACGTTTCGGGTCTGTCTCTGTTTCGCTATCTCCCCCCATCTCTGCCTCTCGCTGCCTCCCCCTGTCTCAGTCTCTCTCTGTATCTTTGTCTCTCTAGCTCCCTGATGTTAAGGTGATGTCCCCCTCATGTGAACTATATACCAGGCCTTGCCCTCCTCCGCGGGTCCCACATGCTGACCACCCTCACAAATGACCCCTCATCTCCGTCCTAAACCTCCTGCCCTTGATTGAGTTCTCTCCTGTTTACTTCCCGGCTGTTATCAGGCAACTGAACCATCCTACCACAACTAGCGAGCAGTCCTGTGCTATTATCTGCCTTATTGGTGACCCTCGGACTATCCTTGATTGGACTTTACTGGCTCTACCTTGCACTAAACATTATTCCTTTATCCTGTATCTGTACACGGTGGACGGTTCAATTGCAATCATGTCTTTCCGCTGACTGGTTAGCGTGCAACAAAAGCTTTTCACTGTACTTCGGCCAAACAGGAGCTCACAGATCCACAGACATTCATAACCATGTTGAATTCATCCACATTCGGACAGAGAGTGATTCTCCTGATATGAGAATCCTCAGCGACTCTCCACTGCTGTCTCTCTTCATAAGTTCTAGGAGCAGAATAAGGCCATTCGGCCCATCAAGTCTACTTTACCATTCATTCATGACTGATCTATCATTCCCTTTCAACCCCATTCTCCTGCCTTCTCCATGTAACCCCTGACACCCGGACTAATCAAGAATCTGTCCATGCCTGTGGGAAGATGTGGGCTGTTGTGCTGCCTCCTGCAGTCATCATCTCTCAGTCTCTGGTTCTCTCCCTGGTCGTGGCTGTAATCAAAGGCCAGACATGAGCCAACTCATCACCAGTCAGTGATTGTCCCTATCACCGCATGTTGTTTCAGCTAACCAAGGTTGAGGAGGTGTGGGAGAAAGATGAACAGCTGTATTAGTTGATCGGTGAAGAACCCCGTTATTCTGCCACGCTGTAACACCACAAGGCTGGAGCGAGCTGCTCTACCCGAGCGTTGCTATTTGCTGAAAGCTCAGAAACAAGGTGATAATTCACAGGCCCCTCGACAGGGATTCATTTTGAAGCTTTCTGAACCTTAGCTGTTGAAGATAAACGATAAACAATCATTCCCTGGCCCTCCCAACCAAAGATCTATAAGATCTTTGCTCCCAACACCCTGTTTATCTGCAACACACAGATCGTGCATCAAACCTACCTGACAGCAGCTACACAATCAATAGATCTTGTTGATGGAACAAACGCCACTTGTTCTGGCTTCTTGTATAGATTGGGTTATTTGTCCACATTACATAACCTGGCTGCTGTCACCAGCTGCGACACCATCTACAATCTACAAGTCAGGTCATGGCCTGCAGTCGGCTGCCGTGGGGGGAAGGTTTGACCTTCTGTGTTGGGTCCACCACGCCATCTTTGTATTGCTTTATTCCAGAACATGGGCAGGAGCAAATCATTGAACCGTTGAGATGTTTAAGAAGGAACTGCAGATGCGGGAAAATCGAAGGTAGACAAAAATGCTGGAGAAACTCAGCGGATGAGGCAGCATCTATGGAGTGAAGGAATAGGTGACGTCCCTTTGGAAGAAGGGTCTGGACCCGAAACATCACCCATTTCCTTTGCTCCATAGATGCTGCCTCGCCCGCTGAGTTTCTCCAGCATTTTTGTCTATGAACCATTGAGAGAGTTCTGTTCTGCAAGGCTGGACACACAGGAACTCCCCTCTAAGCATGAACCCCTTTATCTTACATTCCACCCGTTGACCACTTTGTTGATAGCTAAGAAAGAACTGTTGTATATTGGATTATTTTGTATAAATGAGCATGGGATGAAATAAAGTGCAATGTGCATGGATGCTCTTTGTGAAATAAAATGGACTTTCATTAACAGAAATAAATGTAAAACCTTTGCTGATATATCCCACCAATATGCTAATAAAATGTCAACCTTCTAAAGTACTGATCAAACATTATTGCTGCAACTTGTACTGAGATCAGAACAACAACAACAACAGTTTACTGGAGCTTTCTCCGGCATTTTGTGTCTGTCTGTGGCAAAGAATCCCACAGATTCACCACCCTCTGACTAAAGAAATTCCTCCTCATCTCTTTCCTAAAGGAACATCCTTTAATTCTGAGGCTGTGCCCTCTGGTCCTAGACTCTCCCACTAGTGTAAACATCCTCTCCACATCCACTCTATCCCGCCCTTTCACTATTCAACCAGCCATTGACAGCTTTGGGCCGAGTGTGGTGTGTAGGATGGAGTTTGCCACTGTGAGGGTTGCTGTGCTCCACACCCCACTTGGGCTAATGGTGTTGGGGCAGCTATGATGATATTGCTGTGGACAGATAGTGATAGAATGGGGCCGGTGAGTGGTCCATTATTGAATGATACTTGTGCCGTGGCCATCAATAATGAACCAAGGAGCAGCAGGAATGTAACGTTCACTCTGACCCATTGATGCATGAGCATTGCATGAATGCACACTTCATTACCTCTCGTCTCTACAAAGGAGCGCTAACAGATCCTGGCAGCTTATTAACCACGAGCTGCCGATGAACATTGAAGAACGACACTGACAAATATTTCCTACAGAGCGAAACCTTATTTAATAGAGAGCCATTGGGCACGGAAACAGCCCCTTCAACCCACCCAGTAAATGCCGACAAGGAGCGGCACAGTGGTGCAGCGGTAGAGTTGCTGCCTCACGGCTCCAATGACCCATGTTCCATCCTGACTACAGGTGCTGTTTGTACGGAGTTTGCACGTTCTTCCCGTGACTGTTTGGGTTCCCACTCTCCAAAGACGTATAAGTTTGTAGGTTAATTGGCTTCAGTAAATGTAAATTGTCCCTAGTGTGTGTAGGATAGTGGACGACACTGTGTGAGGATCGCTGGTTGGCATGGACTGTCTGGGCCGAAGGGCCTCTTTCCGTGCTGTATCTCTAAACTAAAGTTTGCACACTGGGCTAGCTTGGGGGTTTGAGTTTAGGAGCAAGGAGGTCCTACTGCAATTGTACAGGGCCCTGGTGAGACCGCACCTGGAGTATTGTGTGCAGTTTTGGTCCCCTAATTTGAGGAAGGACATTCTTGCTATTGAGGGAGCCCAGCGTAGGTTCACCAGGTTAATTCCTGGGATGGCGGGACTGACATATGCTGAACGAATGGGTCAACTGGGCTTGTATTCACTGGAATTTAGAAGGATGAGAGGGGTTCATATAGAAACATATAAAATTCTTAAAGGATTGGACAGGCTTGATGCAGGAAAAATGTTCCCGATGTTGGGGGAGTCCAGAACCAGGGGTCACAGTTCAAGAATAAGGGGTCGGCCATTTAGGACTGAGATGAGGAAAAACCTTTTCACCCAGAGAGTTGTGAATCTGTGGAATTCTCTGCCACAGAAGGCAGTGGAGGCCAATTCACTGGATGTTTTCAAGAGAGATTTAGATTTAGCTCTTAGGGCTAACGGAATCGAGGGATATGGGGAGAAAGCAGGAACGGGGTACTGATTCTGGATGATCAGTCATGATCATATTGAATGGCGGTGCTAGCTCGAAGGGCCGAATGGCCTCCTCCTGCACCTATATTTCTATGTTTCTGTGTCCCATTTGCCTGCATTTGGTCCGTATCCCAAATATTTCCTATCCCTTTATAGGCTTAAGGTAAGAGGAGAGAGATTAACTGGGCAAGTAGGCTGAGGAACAGCTAATGGACATTACATAGATACATAGACAATAGGTTCAGGAGTAGGCCATTCGTCCTTCGAGCCATGTAGGTAAGTGTGAGCTGAAACCAGGGCAGGCCTTTCCCATGAACCTGGTCATATTTCCACCTCAGACACTTGCACGCTCATTAAGGAGTGTGTGCTGTGGGCGGCTCGACTGTAATCATGTATTGTCTTTCCGCTGACTCTATAGCACACAACAAAAGCTTTTCACTGTACCCGAGAGAGTTAGATTTAGCTATTAGGGCTAACGGAATCAAGGGATATGGGGAGAAGGCAGGAACGGGGTATTGATATTAGATGATCAGCCATGATCATATTGAATGGCGGTGCTGGCTCGAAGGGCCGAATAGCCTACTCCTACACCTATTGTCTATGTTTGTATCTCAGTACATGTGACAGTAAACTAAGCTATACATTATTCAGGTTATTGAGCGGGAATTAGTATGCAGTCTGGACCTCCCTGTCTGATGTCATCTGTCACCATTGTAATCATGCATTGTCCGAGTGCTCAGTGATTTGTGGATTAATTGATAAAATTGATTGAAAGATACAGCCTTTCGGCCCATCGAGTCCATGCCGGCCAGCAATTACTCTTGACATGCTCGACGTTATACCACTTCCTCATCCACTCCTTACACACTAAGGTGCAACTTACAGAAGCCAATTAACGTATAAGCCTGTACATCTTTGGGATGTGGGAGGAAACCGGAGCACCCAGAGGAAACCCATGCGGTCCCGTCCACTGACACCCACATCCTTTCCTCTGGCTTCACTATTCGCACCTCTACTATCCTTGTCACTTGCCTTTGTAAAACCATCTGCCAATGACAATCTCCCTCACCTGTATCTACCTATCACTTGCAAGAACACACGTGACATTTATCCAGCTTGCAGAGTGATGAACGATATAGAATGCATGACTTCACTGCAAGCATTACTTATAAATGTAGGAGTTAGTGGATAAAACGCAGGGACTACGGTGACAATTTATCACCAAAGGTTTCCTCATTAAAGTCCGCATTAGACACTTTATCAGTTTGTCATTTAACTGTCTACAAATACTGGATGTCTTAGGTTGAACCGTTTAGTTCAGTTTAGTTTAGAGATACAGCTCGGAAACAAAACTGGACCAATCTGGTCCACAGTGTCAGGGCGCCTCGACCCCCCCCCCCCCCCCCACCCCCCTGTACCCTTTGCCTGACTAACACTATCCTACACACACTGGGGGCAAGTTACAATTTTTATTCAAGCCAATTAGCCTGCAAACCTGCACATCTTTGGAATGTGGGAGGAAACTGGAGCACCCGGAGAAAACCCACGCAGGTCACGGGGAGAACATGCAAACTCTGTACAGACAGCGCCCGTGGTCAGGATCGAACCCGGGTCTCTAGCGCTCTACCGCTGCGCCACCGTGCCACTCATTTGCAATTGCTGGGGTCACCTCTCCATAGATGCCGGTGAATTACTCTATTGAATCGATCAATTGGTTGAAAGATATAGCATGGAAACAGGCCCTTCGGCCTATCGAGTTCATGCCGACCATCGATCACTACTATGCTATCCCACTTTCTCACCCACTCCCTACACACGAGGGGGCAATTTACAGTGCACTCATTAACCTACAAACTGGAGCACCCGGAGAAAACCAACGCGGTCTCAGGGAGAACGTACAAACCCATCTAAGATACGACCACATCAAGATTCTAGATGTTGCCAGGAGTTGAGGGCCTGTGGTATAGGGAGAGGTTGAGCAGGCTTCCACTGTAATCCTTGTACCTGCCTCTATAGCCTCCACCGGCAGCTCGTTCCATACACTAACCACCCACTGTCTGAAAAAATGCCCTTCAGTTCTCTTTTAAATCTTTCCCCTCTTCTTTATGTTCTGCACTCCTCTACACTGCAAATATGACTGTGACAAATTATCTTCTCTGTGACTTATAATTTAATAAATCTGTATTAAGTCACCCCTCAGACACAAACAGATGGATAAAGGCCCAGCCTCTCCCAGTAATACAAGCCTTAGTATTCTGGTAACGTGCTGGTGAATGTGACACTTGGCTGGGCCTGACTCAATGCACAAACTCAGCTAACGGGGGGCAGGCCCAACTTGAACTGATTTTTATTTTTATCGAAAGGTTTTTCCAATAGAAAAATGTAGAAGAGGCTTGTAATTTGTCTCCCTCTCCCCTGACATCAGTCTGTAGAAGGGTCTCGACCCGAAACGTCACCCATTCCTTCTCTCCAGAGATGCTGCCTGTCCCGCTGAGTTACTCCAGCATCTTGTCTCTTTTGTACTTTTTAGATTTCGTTTTAGAGATACAGCGCAGAAACAGGCCCTTCGGCCCATCTAGTCTGCACCGACCAGCGATCCCCGCACACTAACACTATCCTACACACACCAGGGGACATTTGTACATTTACACCAAAGCCAATTAATCTACAAACCTGCACGTCTTTGGAGTGTGGGAGGAAACCGGAGATCTCGGACAAAACCCACTCGGGTCACGGGGACAACGTGCAAACTCCGTACAGACAGCACCCGTGGCCAGGATCGAACCCGGGTCTCTGGCGCTGTGAGGCAGCAACTCTACCGCTGCGCCACCGTGCCACCCTGGTAGAAACTAGGAACGGCCGATGCTGGTTTACAAAGAAAGATACAGAGTGCTGGAGTAACTCAGCGGGTCAGGCAGCATCTGTGGAGCTAAGGAAATAGGCAACGTTTCGGGCCGAAACCCGGAAGGGTTTCGGCCTGAAACGTTGCCTATTTCCATAAGGATTTCGGCCCTGAAACGTTGCCTATTTCCTTCGCTCCATAGATGCTGCGGCACCATAACTCAGCGGGTCAGGCAGCATTGTGGAGAACATGGATAGGTGCTTAGTTTCACAGAGTGCTGGAGTAACTCAGCGGGTTAGGCAGCATCTGTGGAGAACATGGATAGGTGACGTTTCACAGAGTGCTGGAGTAACTCAGCGGGTCAGGCAGCATCTGTGGGGAACATGGATAGGTTACATTTCGGGTCGGGACCGGTCTTCAGACTGAGAGGCTTATTTGCTCCATGTTGTGAACAAGGTGAGGGTGAGAGACGAGGGACTTGACAAGCCTGGTCTATCCAGAGACCATTCCCACACAAAGCCGCCTCATTACCACCAGTTAATGTATCACCTTGTCTCACTGGATAACAGATATTGTGCTGATACAGGGGTATCTGACAGACCTGAGCACGTAATCTCGGCTGAGTACACAGTGTTGCTGAATCACTTCTTGCTCCCTTTCGGAAAAAGTGCCAAAGCACACTCTGGTCTCTCTGCCACGTGGATGGGACAGTGGGGACTACATTAATACGGGCTGGTACATCACCTGGCCCTCACCACCACTCTCCTCTCACCCACCATTACAACCGTGAGTTTTGGAGGACATGATGTGAAGATGGACAGTCCCGTTTGTCTGTGGAATGATACACTTAAACTATGATTCATCGGACATAAAGAGCTTTCGAGATTCAAGGAAAACCTAACGAGATTATAGAGAATATCAAGTTGCAAGAAAGTCCGTACTCACCCTATTTTAAAAAGGATCAAGGAATTCCACAGCGTGGAAACAGGCCCTTCGGTCCCACTTGCCCAACCAACATACATGCCCCATCTACACTAGTCCTACCTGCTCGCATTTGGCCCATATCCCTCTAAACCTATCCTATCCATCTACCTGTCCAAATGTTTCTTATAATGTTGTGATAGTCCCTGCCTCACCGACCTCCTGTGTTAGTTTGATCCCTATACTTGCCATCCCGTGTGAGACCAAGTGTCCTCTCAGGTTAAGTATGTAAGTGTTCACTGACATGTTTGCCGAGTCTACATTTGGTCTGGACGATGTTTTGCTTCAGTTGGTGTCGTTGCCTAAACCAGGAGATGGAAATCTAGAAAACCCGTTGTTGGAGACTGCAGACACAACGAACTGCAGACGCTGGAATCCTGAGAAAAAGGAAAAGTGCTGGAGGAACTCAGCGGGTCAGGCAGCATCTGTGGAGGGAACGGACAAATGACATTTCAGGTCGGGACCCTTCTTCGGACTGATGGAGTTTGGGGGGGGGGGGGGGGGGGGGGGAGAGATTGGGCAAAACAAGTGCACAAGTTATAGGACGAGAATTAGGCCATTCAGCCCATCGAGTCCGCTCTGTCATTCAATAATGGTGGATCTCTGCCTTCTCCCCATAACCTTTGACACCCGCTCTAATCAAGAATTTGTCTATCTCTGCATTAAAGATATCCACAGACTTGGCCTCCACAGCCCTCTGTGGCAATGAGTTCCACTGATTCACCACCCTCTGATTAAAGAAATTCCTCCTCCACCTCCTTTCTAAAAGAGCGCCCTTTAATTCTGAGGCTGCGCCCTCTGGTCCTAGACTCTCCCACTGGTGGAAACATCCTCTCCACATCCACTCTATCCAAGACTTTCATTATTTTGTAGGTTTCAATGAGAAACGGCAAGTGATAGCTGGATACAGCTGAGGTGATGACAAAGGCTGGTGGTGAAAAGGAGTCAGATAAAGAGGAGTGAAATGTATAAATGCAATGTGAGAGGGAATGATCTGGGTGGGAGGGGGGGGGGGGGGGGGGGGAGATAAGAGGGAAATTAGTGTTGATCGGTTACTTTATTAACCAATGTGGTGCTTTATTATATAAGCTCTGCTTACTACCACACCATTCATATTATCGCAAGCCGACATGCGCTGTTAGTTAGTCCAGCTGCATGGTAGGAGTAACATGCTTGTCGCATTGCCCAGTTCACTGACTCTCACTCATCGACTAAATCAGTGGGGCCCGGACCGCATCCTCATACCGTGTTGATGTAGCTACCGAGTACACAATGACATCCAGCGGATGGTGGCCCTGGGTGTCATTACCATGGTTACTGACCCATCCGACTTGTGATCGCAACAAAGAAAAAAAATCCGAATTTGAGTCAATCTCAGAAACTTGAACACAGCGATCAAACAGCCGCACTACCCGATGCGCATGGTGGAAGAAGTTGCTGCCCAGCTAGGCATTGCCGCTGAGTTTTCTGTTCTGGATGCCAAAAGCTTGTGCTGGCAGATCCCACTTCTGACACCATGTTGTGTAAACGACACATACTCACAGATCTGGTATAACAGTATTTATTGAGTAACGTATACAACACTACAGCATGTTAATTCTACAATGCAGCAGTATTGACCGACAGCACATGTTGGGTCTCGATAATATGAATGGTGTGGTAGTAGGTGGAGTTTATATAATAAAGCACTACTTGGTTAGTAAGTAAAGTAACCAATCTACAATTAGGGAATTGGGGTGGGTGGGAAATAACTGTAAGGAGAAGTGTAAAAGGAGCAGGGTGGCTGGATGGGTGGGACATGGTGGTAGGAATGTGTGCACACTGGTGTGGGTGAGCTGGGGAAAGCAGAGACACGTTGGAATTGGGAAATGGAATGTCCCTACTGTTGCGTTCTAACAGTAAGGGGAATATGAGGGGCTGTTCGGCCCTAGAGAGTGACGTTTGTCAGTGAACGTCCAACATCCACAAACGACAAGACTTGCAAAAGAAGGCAAGCTAAGGGAATGGGAAGCCAACTCTTGTGAGTTCTTTAGAAACAATGTGATGCACCCCAGCACCGCCACCCAACTCCCTGGCAATCCGCCACATTCACCCACCACCCAGAGTCCCCCTGGCCGTGTCCCCGTCCTCACTTGCACTGACAGGGCGGCACGGTGGCGCAGCGGGTAGAGCTGCTGCCTCACAGCGCCAGAGACCCGGGTTCCATCCTGACTACAGGTGCTGTCTGTACGGAGTTTGCACGTTCTCCCCGTGACCTGCGTGGGTTTTCTCCGGGTGCTCCCACACTGCAAAGACGTGCGGGTTTGTAGGTTAATTGGCTTCTGTGAATTGTCCCTAGTGTGTAGGATAGTACAAGTGTACGGGTCATTGGTCGGCACGGACTCAGTGGGCCGAAGGGCCTGTTTTCATGCTGTATCACAAAACTGAACTGAACAGATATCACACACCACTAGTTACATTTGGCGACATGTCTGTGATCTTGGTCTGATTGAGGGTGTTTAAGCATACATCTTCAGACCTCTGAAAATCAATGCACCAGGCGTTAGCTTGGGATCAGTAATCCCTTCTATTGCTGCACCAAATGTGCTGACTTAGATATTCAGCATCATTCTCCTTTTGGTTGCTTCATAAATATGCAAAAATAATTGCTTCTTAAATCGCTCCAGCCTCAGAGGTTAAAGGATCTGCATCCTATGAATAATTTTAGTTTCCTTCATTAACCACGGGTGTAGGCAATGGTGCTTTTGTTCACACCCATTATTAAATAATTACTAGACTTGCCTGAAGTAAGTCACTGGAAATCCCTGCTTCCTTGTCATCAACACAGGCACAAAATGCCAGAGTAACTCAGTGGGACAGGCAGCATCTCTGGAGAGCAGTAACGGGAGACCCTTCTTCACACTGAGAGTCAGGGGAGAGGGAGACATAGAGATGTACAAGGGCAAGGTGTGAAAATGAGAGATCAAAGGGGCGTGAAGCTGGTGAGCAGGAAGCATCACGGAGGGGAAGCAGTGAGAGAGGATGGTGCAGAGAGAGGAGAACTTCCTTAAAGTAGACATACCTCGAGGAGAGATCGCAGTGGAGCAGACAATATGTGTAGGAAGGAAATGCAGATGCACCCTGACAGAAAGATTCTGACTGTCTACCCTATCTATGTGCCTCTCCTAATTATATAAACTTCTATCAGGTCTCCCCTCAACCTCCAATGTTCAAGAGAAAATAATCCAAATCTATCCAACCTCCCTCCCATCATTCTGGTGAACCCCTCTGCACCCTCTCCCTGTAACTGAAACATCCAGCATCATTCTGGTGAACCTCTCTGCACCATCTCCAAGCCTCCACACCCTTCCTGTAATGGAGGCAACCAGACAGGATGGATATTGGTAGGTTTTAGGGGATACGGGCCAAACGTGGGCAGGTGGGACTGGTGTAGATAGAGCACCTTGGTCAGCATGGGTGAGGTGGGCCCACGTAATATTAGGTGATCAGAAAGGCCTTAAAAGCTGCCACATTCTGGCGTTCAGCTCCAATGTCTGGTACACAGTTGATGAAATATGATTTCTAGTCTAACATCAAGACTTGCCACAGAAGGCTACGGAGGCAGGAGAGTGGGGTGAGGGGAGAGAGATAGCTCAGTCATGATTGAATGGCGGAGTAGACTTGATGGGCCTATCATTAATCACTCCTATCGTTTATGAACATGAAAATAGATGCTGGAGAGATAGTGTGGTGAAATCTGATACAGCTGTAGAACAAAAACAAAATGAATTCTGTGAACATTATGTTATTGCAATCAGTAGCTGCACAAAGACCACACCGATAGAGGATAAAACACCAAGAATGGTCACTTAGAATTCTAATTTATTAACAAATTACATACAGTTAAAGCTCCTCTGTACAAGGCAGAAAATGCAGTCAGTCGCTGAGAACAGAAATTATTTTACAAGATTAAAATCTACATGAACAAAATTTCCAGAAGCATTAATGAAGCAGAGTGCGGGCGGGCAGGCAGGCAGTTTTGAAAAGATTTAAAAAAAACATAGCAGCTTTATTAACTATTGAAGGGCAGAAGTGGACACTTTATATGGATTAACTCAACAAAGTGGAAAACAAAAACAAAATCAAGTTATACAAATAAAGAATTTGAATTTGAACATAGCCAATTTGACATCTGGTAGTCGAGTTAATCCATAAAAGCTGCCGAGGGAAATAGATAATAGCCTAAGTTCAAAAGACAGTGTTACATACAAAAAGTGAATTTCTTACTGAACACTATTGGAATGATTCATGTTTCTGAATATTGAGACGTGTGTCTGCGTGAAATCACCACCATATTTCTATTGGTTTCCTCCATCTGAGGGACAGATTCTCTCTCTCTCTCAAGGCCCGACAACTATTGGTTACACACTCTGCAAGCCCGAGGGCCGCAGTGTCAGGGTTTGTGAATGAATGCACCGCGATCTCAAAACCTGGGCCAAGGACAAATCACAAATCCGTGGGAAATTACTGATGGAGTAAAAATTAAAATCAGATTGCATCTATTCAACATGATGTTAGACCTTGGTGTTTCGGGTTTCTCCCATCAATAAAATGAAGCTTTGCCAGTTGGTTTTTCCCCCGCAAGTCTAAAAAGGTTTGAAGTGAGAGCACTGGGTTGATCTGGGTGCTCTGGTGACCACAGCCGGTTATTCCATGATGCTGTGTGTCAGGAACCATGCTGAAACCTTCAATAGAAGGTGATGGGCCAACACACACCACACATTGCTGAGTGTGGCAATCACTTGGGGTTTAACAGGTGCTGCAAAACTCACTGGTTACATTTGAATATATATTTATGTTGGAAAATAACTCCCTTTCTCTTCTCTCCAGACTTTGGTCACCTGTGCATGAGGATGAGTCAGTTTCTGTAGCTTGGGCCCCTGGGCAACAAACACTGGGTCAGTTACTGGAACCTGGGCCCCTGGGCAACAAACACTGGGTCAGTTTCTGGACCCTGGGCCTCGAGCAACAAACACTGGGTCAGTTTCTGTAGCCTGGGTCCCTGGGCAACAAACACTGGGTCAGTTACTGGACCCTGGGCCCCTGGGCAACAAACACTGGGTCAGTTTCTGGCCTGGGTCCCTGGGCAACAAACACTGGGTCAGTTACTGGACCCTGGGCCCCTGGGCAACAAACCTGGGTCAGTTTCACTGGGTCAGTTTCTGGAACAAACACTGGGTCAGTTTCTGGAACCTGGGCCTTGAGCAATAATGCTCGATTCAGATCAAACTTTGGACAGACAATCTCGCTCGTTCTCCGGGAAGAGGGCAGAGAGTGGACGAGAGGAGACTGTCAGGGAGTTGACCGGTGCTCTGCTACTGGGTGACACAGGCACACAACATATTGCACCACCCTTCGTCATGGAACCAGTTTTTGAGTACACGCTCTTGAAAATACATATATTGGACAAAGACACATTGCGGGTAGTTTAAATGGAGCAGTTATGTACTAGCTGGAGCCTGGAGTTGGGGACAGAGGTGGCAGAAACAGACCCCCCTTCAACCACTCTTCAGACACTGGCGTGCTGTCAATCACAATTATACTTTCCAACAGATGAGTCAATTAAACAAAAATCAGAGGATTTGATCATAAACTAATCACACGACTGTGGCCCAGGGGAATGTTGCTCTAAACCATTCAATGATAATCACGGTCCATTTATCCTCACCACTGTATACAGGTTGGGTTGATATGTCCCTGCCCCACTGCCTTATAGCTGCAGAAGCATCTTGGTGGAATATTACATCAGTGAAAAGCATACAGTAGCAATAAAATAGTGCAAACCCCAATAACACTGCCCAAAATTAATGTATCCCTGCGTTTCCGCAAATTTAACCTTTGAACCAAACTGTTGATGGCAGGAAATCGATCTGGAACAGTTGTTAAAGAAACAAAAGTAATTTCCAATGTATTAAAATAATGCTGCTACATTGAAGAGTAAGTTTTAAAGAAATGCCTCGTGTCCTCTCATCCTTTTCTGAAGGTGTGACTTCCTTGGACCACAGGTCTGTGGCCCCACACATTCTCATGTACCACAAGTCTGTGGGCCCCACACATTCTCATGTACCACAGGTCTGTGGGCCCCACACATTCTCATGTACCACAGGTCTGTGGCCCCACACATTCTCTCATGTACCACAGGTCTGTGGGCCCACACATTCTCACATGTACCACAGGTCTGTGGGCCCCACACATTCTCATGTACCACAGGTGTGTGGGCCCCACACATTCTCATGTACCACAGGTGTGTGGGCCCCACACATTCTCATGTACCACAGGTCTGGGGGCCCCACACATTCTCATGTACCACAAGTCTGTGGGCCCCACACATTCTCACATGTACCACAGGTCTGGGCATCACACATTCTCTCATGTACCACAGGTCTGTGGGCCCCACACATTCCCACATGTACCACTGCTTCAGTGGGAGCTGAATATTTTAAGTGTTCAGAACTATTCGATCGTTCAGTCAGGTGCAGCGAGGTGCAGTGAAAAGCTTTAGTTGACTGCAAGATGAATCACACTCGGGTCCAGACAGGATCATTTCATGTGGATCGTTTTAGAACAGACCACAAATAAGAACCTTATTTTTTTTAAATCTTATAGAGATCGCGAAGTCGTAGAAGCTGGTGCAGGACATTCAGCCCATCAAACATGTCTATCCCATTCTCATATTCTTACTCTGTCTCCATATCCCTTGAAGACTTTTGCGTTCAGAAATTTATTTACCATTTCCTTCGGGGACTTGGTCTTCAATGTTAAAGAATTCCATACATTCATCTCTTACTGAGTGAAGACATTTCTAATGTCAGTCTGAATCCATTGGTTCTGCACTGTGGATGCTGTCTTCCACTTCCAGATACCTAATACACCTGCACCCTGCCCTCTAGATCGAATCATTGCTAATTGCCAGGGCAACATTGACCATTGTGAAGGTGTGAACTGCGGACGTTGGTTTGAACCAAAGATAGACACAAAAAGCTGTAGTAACTCAGCGGGACAAGCAGCATCTCAGGGGAAAAGGCGTAGGTGACATTTAGGGTCGAGACCCTTCTTCAGACAGAGTCAGGGGAAAGGGAAATGAGAGATGATGTAGAGATATATAGAACATGTGAATGAAAGATATGCCATAAAAGTAATGATGATAAAGGAAACAGGCCATTGTTAGCTGTGATCTAGGTGCAAACCAGTTACAGACAATGAGACTCAACATGATGACTAGTACAATGACGAGAGTGGGGGAGAGACAGAGAGAGAAGGGATGCAAGGGTTACTTGAAGTTGGAGAAATCAATATTCAGACCACTGGGCTGTAAGCTGCTCGTGAAATATCATGCGCTGTTCCTCCAATTTGCGCTGGGCCTCACTCTGACAGTGGAGGAGGCCCAGGACAGCAAGGTCAGTGTGGGAATGGGGAGAATTAAAGTGTTTGGCAACCACGAGACCATTGTGACCTTTCTATTTCAATCTCACAGTCGAACCCTCTAACCATGAGCCAATGGCAGTATCAGCAACAACCTGCCGACAAGAGCAGTGGCATTACGATCGGGGAAACTGCCTGCCATCAGCTCCCCGCACAGTAATCCTGGCCTCACCATCTCATAGCTCCTCCCTTGATCCTATCAGGGGTGGCACGGTGGCACAGCAGTAGAGTTGCTGCCTCACAGCGCCAATGACCCGGTTTCCATCCTGACTACGGGTGCTGTCTGTACGGAGTTTGCACGTTCTCCCTGTGACCTGCGTGGGTTTTCTCAGAGATCTCCGGTTTCCTCCAACACTCCATAGATGTGCAGGTCTGTAGGTTAATTGGCTTGGTATAAATGTAAACATTGTCCCTGGTGTGTGTCGGGTGGTGCGAATGTGTGGGGGTCGCTGGTCGGGGCGGACACAGTGGGCCATAGGGCCTGTTTTTGTGCTGTATCTCTAAACTTAACTATAGTGATTCCAACAAGGGGATTGGTCTTGCCTGAGTTTGCTAGTGAGGCAGAGTGAAAAGTTAAGAACATTTCAGAAATTGGATTACCCTCTAAGGAGAGCCTTTTCAATTTTCTCAAAGACAGACCAGACCACCTTGCCTCAAATTGAACAGAGTAAAACTGGAAGTTAGTTCAATACGTGAGTGCGTTTTTATTTTAAGATGCACCAGGTGTAAGATGTCATTATTAAATTGTCAACAGCTCCTGGAAATATTTTTTCAGGGGTTTGTCTACATTTGTTTGTTTTTGAAATACTTTCTCAGCACGAGGAATGGGATTTGCAGTGTTCTGCTGATGAAGATGCCTCATCACAGCAGGGGCTTTGGAGAAAGCAATACACTGCTGTCAGCACTCAGTGGGGGAGACACATTCAACTAGTCATGCTGAGGTGAGCTTGTATCTATTGCAGGTTTGTTAAACAATTTGTGCACAATCTGCCTCCCACACACAACTCTCCCCCCCCCCCCCCCCCCCCCACCCTCGAGGTACTTTGAGGAAGTTCTCCTCCTCTCTCTGACCAGAGTTCTGCATCATCCTCTCTCACTGTTCCCAAACTCTACGACCATGTTTTAATCCAGACTCACAACACCTTTGCTTGGTCATCGGTGCCGGCTCTGATTGTTTTTGTACCTTTTCATATCTCTAGATTCCCTCTCCCCTGACTGTCGGAAGAAGGGTCTCAACCTGAAACATCACCTATTCCTTCTCTCCACAGATGCTGCCTGTCCCGCTGAATTACTCCAGCACATTATACACAACAGGTGTATACTGAATCTCCATTTTACAGAGATAATGCATATAAGTGTGTGTGTGTGTGTGTGCGCGCGCGTGAGCGTGTGTGCGCGTGGGTGTGTGTGTGTGTCAATTATTCGTTCCCTACAGATAATACCCAAGTACTTACTTAAGGAAAAGAAATGTATGAAAGTAAGGCCTCACTTATCTAAACTAACACAAACACAGCGTAATAAAAGCCACTGGAGAGTTGGCTTGAAACCAAAGCAGGTGTTTTAAACATGATGCATCGCTAGTGTCTAGCAAAGCAATCTCCTGAAGGTTAAAACATCTGCTCTGGTTTCAAGCCAAGGATCCACTAACCCCAGACACACACACTAACCCCAGACACACACACTAACCCCAGACACACACACTAACCCCAGACACACACACTAACCCCAGACACACACACTAACCCCAGACACACACACTAACCCCAGACACACACACTAACCCCAGACACACACACTAACCCCAGACACACACACTAACCCCAGATACACACACTAACCCCAGACACACACACTAACCCCAGACCCACACACTAACCCCAGACACACACACTAACCCAGAACCCACACACACACACACACCCTAACCCCAGACACACACACTAACCCCAGACACACACACTAACCCCAGACACACACACTAACCCCACACACTACCCCACACACACACTAACCCCAGACACACACACTACCCCCACACACACACACTCCCCCCACACACACACTCTACCCCCACCCCAGACACACACTCTACCCCCAGACACACACTAACCCCACACACACACACTAACCCCAGACACACACACTAACCCCAGACACACACACTAACCCCACAGACACACACACTAACCCCAGACACACACACTAACCCCACACACACACACTAACCCCAGACACACACACTAACCCCAGACACACACACTAACCCCAGACACACACACTAACCCCAGACACACACACTAACCCCAGACACACACACTAACCCCAGACACACCGCACTAAGCCAGTGAGTGGAGTTACTTCACTCGGCTGTGACTTACATCCACTAACCTGCCTCAACACTACAAGGAATACCTTCCTTGTTCACTTTCCAAAGTTGTGAAACTGTGGAATTCTCTGCCACAGAAGGCAGTGAAGGCCAGTTCACTGGATGTTTTCAAGAGTTAGATTTAGCACTTGGGGCTAACGGAATCAAGGGATGTGGTGAGAAAACAGGAATGGGGTATTGATTTTGGATGATCAGCTGTGCTGGCTGGAAGGGCTGAATGGCCTATTCCTGCACCTACTTTCTGTTTGTATGAGAGTGCTTGTAAAAAGGATACTGGCCAAGGAGTTGACTTTGCTTTGTATTGTCTTCAGCACTCCTCGTTGTGATGTCACATTTTCTTTCGTTGCCATGGCGATGCTATAAGAAAGGAGACACATCATTGCTAAGAATAGTTTGCTTATTCTGCCACAATCTCCCAGCTGAATTGGCAGAAAATTAAACCCTCAAGCAGCCTGCTCCTGACAAATGCAACTTGCTCCTGCACTCCGGGAATTCCCACGGCAGCAGAACCGTTACATTTCCCAAAATTAATCTCCATCCATCTTGTTCATTACTTACCTCTTGGTCCCGCATCAATTGAATAAATGTGCAGATTGGACACTTTTCCTCCTTCTCAATATAACCCTGACAATATCCATGGAGACTAATAACCAGCAAACTCCACACACCATGAGCTTGTACTGAGTTAGGCTCCGCTCGGCAAAGCTGGAACGCCATAGCTATTAAACAGCCTGCAGTGCTCCATGGTCTACTTGCTCTGTGTCTAAACATGCTGGCTGCTTCTCATTTATCCATGCATGTGTTTGTCTGTTGTCCTTCTCATCAGCCTCTTCAGAAGTACAGGAAATAATTAAGACTGACGCAAGGAACCAAAGATGTTGGTTTACAATAAAAAGGCACAGAGTGCTGGAGTAACCCAGCGGGTCAGGCAGCATCTGTGGAGAACATGGATAGGTGACGTTTCACAGAGTGCTAGAGTAACTCAGTGGGTCAGGCAGCATCTATGGAGCTAAGGAAATAGGCAACGTTTCGGGCCGAAACCCGTAAGGGTTTCGGCCCGAAACGTTGCCTATTTCCAGAAGGATTTCGGCCCGAAAAGTTGCCTATTTCCTTAGCTCCATAGATGCTGCTGCACCATAACTCAGCAGGTCAGGCAGCATCTGTGGAGAACATGGATAGGTGACATTTCACAGAGTGCTGGAGTAACTCAGCGGGTCAGGCAGCATCTGTGGAGAACATGGATAGGTGACGTTTCACAGAGTGCTGGAGTAACTCAGTGGGTCAGGCAGCATCTGTGGAGAACATGGAGGGGTGACGTTTCAGGTCGAGATGCTTCTTCAGAAGAAGACCTGAAACGTTGCCTATCATGTTCTCCACACATACTGACTGATGTGCTGAGTTACTCCAGTAATTTGAGAATATAATCATCAATTTAATAAATGTGCAGACTTGACACTTTATGTTTCTCAATCTGTTAACAACAAAATGAGCTGATGTAGCAATTTATGAATGTGTAGTTGTGATATGGTCAATAGTCCCTGGGTGAGTATGTGTTTTCAATTATCCCACAGCAGAGCTGATGGCCAGCTCGGTATTACAAGCATAACCTCCATTATCCCAGGACAGATGTGTTTAGCACAAAGAAGAACAACAGTAAATACACAGACTCTTACCCAGAGTAAGGGAATCAAATGTACAGAACATTTACCCTGAGTATTCAAGAGTTGGATATCGCTCTTAGGGCTAACGGAATCAAGGGAAATGGGGAGGAAGCAGGAACAGGGTACTCATTCTGGATGATCAGCCATGATCATATTGAATGGCGGTGCTGGCTCGAGGGGCCGAATGGCCTACTCCTACACCTATTGTCTATGTTTCTAGTGGGGCATCAAGAACAGAGGATATAGGTTTAAGGTGAGAGGTGAGAGATTGAATAGGAATCTGAGGTGCAACGTTTTCATACAGAGGGTGGTGGGTATACGGAACGAGCTGCTAGAGGAGGTAGTTGAGGCAGGGACAGTACAGGTGCACAACCTTTTATCCGAAGATCCAAATAACGAAAACCTCCGAATAGCGACATTTTTTCGGTCCTTGAAGAAAGGTCCTTGAAAACGTTCACCGAGGGCGGCCCGCAGAGGTGACAGCGGAACCTCCGGTCGGTCCTCGAAGAAAGGGGAACTAAATCCCCATCCATAAAAGAGAAGGTGAGAGTATATTGCGCGGGAGGGTTAATAATTTACAATCTGCTGCTGCCTGCCCGCTGTTAAAAAGTTCCCACGGTAGACACGATACACAGTGTATCGTGAGTCTTGCATGAGAACTTTTTAACTCAGCGGGCAGGCAGCAGCAAATTGTCGCTCCCTTAAGTTTCACCCCACCTACACCCCTCTGCTTCCCGGCCATGTGTGTGACCCCTTCCCTCCCCTCTCCAGCTCCCCGCGCATTGCACCGGCGCGGGGGTTTTGCACTGTCTTCACGTCGGAGCTAGTGCCAATCACCGGAGACGTCAGGACCAACGGGACACCGGCCCCCAGGCCCACTGCAAGCACGGAGATCCCAGAAACCCACAGCCAGCAGCAGCCCAGCCCCGTTCCAATTCCAGAGGAACACGCTCCCCGTAGGGACAGAAGCTGATGGTGTGCAAGGTGCGTCTTGGTCTTGGGGTTGCGGATGAGGGGGCGCAGCTCGGGCTGTGACGTCTCCGGCCACCCCCCTGTACAGGAGCTGAGACTGGGAACTGTGGGGTTGTTTGCAGTTGCAGAGGGAGGAGGCAAGGGCGGTACAGTTCCCAGTCTCAGCTCCATTCCAGGGTGGTGACCGGAGACGTCAGGACCAACGGGACACCGACTGCAAGCACGGAGATCCCAGAGACTCACAGCCAGCAGCAACTCTAGCCCAGCCCCGCTCCAACTCCAGAGGAACCCGGGTTGCGGATGAGGGGGCGCAGCTCGGGCTGTGGGTGAACTGCCACTTGTCGCTGTAGCGGCGCATCGGGGAGCGGGTTCCTGTTGGTCCTGACGTCTCCGGCCATCCCCCTGGACAGGAGCCGAGAGACATCAGGACCACCAGAAGCCGCTCCCCGATGCGCCGCTACAGCGACAAGTGGCAGTTCGCCCACAGCCCGAGCTGCGCCCCCTCATCGGGACACCGACCCCCAGGCCCACTGCAAGCACGGAGATCCCAGAGACTCACAGCCAGCAACAACTCTAGCCCAGCCCTGCTCCAACTCCAGAGGAACCCGGGTTGCGGATGAGGTGGGCGCAGCTCGGGCTGTGGGCGAACTGCCACTTGTCGCCGTAGCGGCCCATCGGGGAGCGGATTCCTCTGGAATTGGAGGGACAGGGAGACACAGCGGCTTTTGAGAATGGTGGGCAATCACTTCCAAAGTTCTGCCCACACAGTCAGTACACCTCTCCTACACTTGTCTCCCGCACTAAGATCATCTCGCAGAGAATGATCCCAGCCTAACCCTCCCTATTCTCTCCTATTCTGCAAGAAAAAACTACATTGAAGACTCAAACTCGCGATCGAGTAACTGCCGGGATCGAGGCGCAAACTCGCGACCTTGCGGATATGAGCCGAGCAGTCTACCACTGAGCCAGCCGTTAAAATCTACGCTAAAAATCTTCCATTCCGAAAGCCGAAAAATTCTGAATTACGAAAAGTGTCTGGTCCCAAGGCTTTCGGATAAAAGGTTGTGCACCTGTAACAATATTGGCATTATGGATAGGTTTAGAGGGATATGGCCAAACGCAGTGTAGATGGGGCATCTTGGTTGGCATGGGCAAGTTGGGCAAGTTGGGCCGAAGGGCTTGTTTCCGTTCTGTACAACTCTATGACTTTATAACAGCCAAAGATTTTTATTTTGTGTTATATCGAGGGAGAACTCATGTAATTCCAATTAGTATGAGACAAATCTTCAACAAAAAATTACAATAGTCACAAAATCTTCAATAAGCAATGTTGCTGACTCTACAATTATCTTGTTAAAACTACATGGAGCTTCCATGTCTGACAGCGGCCTTTATGAGCAACTCTTTCTACATTGCTTCCTTTTAAGGCTACAATGATTGATGCATGAAATGAAAGCCTCCATAAATCTCCAGGTATTTGCAGGCCTGCCCAGTGAATGCCTGAAGGTAAAAGTCAGCCGCAAGCTGCCCTCTCTTATCAAATTTCTATTCAGTGTTGAGTTTTAAGGCTCATCGTAAAACAGAAATCATTCCATGCCACTTGGTAGTTTACTTTAGTTTAGAGACACATCGGACCATCGAGTCCGGGCCGACCAGCAACCCCGGCACACTAGCAATATCCCACTCACTAGGGACAATTTACCAAAGCCAATTAACTCTGTAGAGACACTCACAGTCTTTTTTCCCAGGAAAGGGGCTGTAAGGCAGCAACTCTACTGCCATGCCACCCTCATGCCTTTCATCCAGATACAATTATGGCTTTTAAAAGACATTAGGACGGATATTTGGATATGAAGGGTTTAGAGCAATATGTGTCAAATGGGACCGGACCAGTGCGAGGCTCTCATGGACTTGTGGCCATGAATTCATCAGGTCATAAGGAATTGGAGTAGAATTGGGCCATTCGGCCCATCAAGTCCACTCCGCCATTCAATTATGGCTGATCTATCTCTCCCTCCTAACCCCATTCTCCTGCCTTCTCCCCATAGCCTCTGACACCTGTACTAATCAAGAATCTATCTATCTCTGCCTTAAGTATATCCACTGACTTGGCCTCCACAGCCGTCTGTGGCAAGAAATTTCTCTTCATCTCCTTCCTAAAGAACGTCTTTGAATTCTGAGGCTATGACCTCTAGTCCTAGATTCTCCTACTGGTGGAAATATCCTCTCCACATTCACTGTATCCAAGCCTTTCAATCTGTATGTTTCAATGAGGTCCCCCCTCATTCTTCTAAACTCCAGCAAGTACAGGCCCAGTGCCGACAAATGCTCATCATAGGTTAACCCACTCATTCCTGGGATCATTTTTGTAAAGCTCCTCTGGACCCTCTCCAGAACCAGCACATCCTTTCTGGGATATGGTGTCTAAAATTGCTCACAATATTCCAAATGCGGCCTAACCAGCCCCTTATCGAGCCTCAGCATTACATCGCTTGTTTGGGGAATTACAGGGAGAGTTAGTTGGATAGATTGGGGCATCTTTTCTTTAGAGTATGAACTTTTTTGGTGTACAAGACCATGAGGGGCAGAAATAAAGTGACCACTCAGTCTTTTTTCCCCAGGAGATTCTAAAATTAGAGGATGTAGTTTAAGGGGAGGGGAGAGATTTAAGAGGGACCTCAAGGGCAACTCTTCACTCAGATGGTAGTCCGTATCTGGAACGAGCTGCCAAAAGAAGCGATGAAGGTGGATACAATACAACTTTTAAAAGGCCAGTGGACAGATATCTGCACAGAAGAGAATCTGAAGGAAATGGGTCAAATGTAGACAAATGGGAACTAATCCTAATCTTGTCTTGAAATTAACTAAATGATCTTAATCTTAATGACTATAGCCTGTGTTAAAATAGCCACCATAAGCTGGTGAAATGTGCACTCGTTGCTCTGTAGACATGATTCAATGCAGCCTTGTTTATCAGTCTCTCTTTCCAAATGAGATTCCTGCACGGAAAATGCTGTATCAGACATGATTAATGAGCAAATTATTGGTTTAAAAATACCTTCTTTCTCCAACCCACTGAGTACAATATTGACTCTTGCCTGTGGGACTGCACATGATGAAATGGAACATATTTATGGGGTGAAGTTTTGAAATCAAATGACTTTTACATTCCTTTAGGAAGGAGATGAGGAAGAGTGTCTTTAGTCAGAGGGCAGTGAATTTGTGGAATTCTTTGCCACTGTAGGCTTTTGTGGCTGTGAAACGTCACCTATCCATGTTCTCCACAGATGCTGCCTGACCCGCTGAGTTACTCCAGCACCCTGTGAAACTCCAGCACCCTGTGAAACGTCACCTATCCATGTAATAAACCAGCCTCTGCTGTTCCATTTTAGTACATGTGGTTTAATAGGGGTGGTTTCAGCAAGGATATGGCTACTGGGAATAATTAGCTAACTTCTCTCCCAGAGAATGCAATTACTTCAGCGCTAATTTGCTAAAGGTTTATTAGCAATCATTCTTTAGGATTTCCGACATATTTGGAATGAGAAAACCAAAAACTGATGAAGACACTCGAGTTGTTGTTGACTTCTTTGCAGAGTTAATGTGTAAATGCTAACGGTTTGATATGTGTTTGCTATGATGTAGAGTGTTGTCTCAGCGGCCTGGGGACAAGATCCTTCGCCAGCTTGGCAAGGAATGCTCCCCCTCGTTACGTCAATAAACCTTGTATTGCAGAGCAGTAAAACGTTTTCGCTGTACAGAGATAGGTGGGAGGACAAGATTCAAGATGCATTTAATTGTCACATGTGTCAGATGGCACAGTGAAATGAAATTCCCATACAGCCATACAATAAATAAAATAAAGAACGCACACTATAGAATTTGACATAAAACATCCTCACACAGCAGAATCAAAGTTTCCCACTGTGTGGGAAGGCACCAACGTCAGTCACTGAATTGCAGAGGTTTCAATTACGAGGTGGAGAAAAGGACTAAACAGAGACCTTTGGCAAATGAAATTAGACCAAGCATTGCATGGTGTTCTCAGTGCTGCACACAAACCTATCCCCTTCTGCTCTAACCTACAACGTTGATGCTTCTCCTTCCACAGATGCTGTCTGACCAGCAGAGATTTTCCAGCCTTGATTTCTGCTCCATGTGTAACTCTGAGAATAGCAGCCTTTATGCTACAACTCAGATTTTGACAAGTCATACTATACTGAGAAAGATGACCGTTGAGATGAAGAAAAATAAATTATTTTACATTTTTTAAAAGACATAGAGTGCTGGAGTAACTCAGCGGGTCAGGCAGCACCTGTGGAGAACATGGATGGGTGACGTTTCACAGAGTGCTGGAGTAACTCAGCGGGTCAGGCAGCACCTGTGGAGAACATGGATAGGTGACGTTTCACAGAGTGCTGGAGTAACTCAGCGGGTCAGGCAGCATCTGTGGAGAACATGGATAGGTGACGTTTCACAAAGTGCTGGAGTAACTCAGTGGGTCAGGCAGCACCTATGGAGAACATGGATAGGTGACGTTTCACAGAGTGCTGGAGTAACTCAGCGGGTCAGGCAGCATCTGTGGAGAACATGGATAGGTGACGTTTCACAGAGTGCTGGAGTAACTCAGTGGGTCAGGCAGCATCTGTGGAGAACATGGATAGGTGACGTTTCACATATTGCTGGAGTAACTCAGTGGGTCAGGCAGCACCTGTGGAGAACATGGATAGGTGACGTTTCACAGAGTGCTGGAGTAACTCAGCGGGTCAGGCAGCATCTGTGGAGAACATGGATAGGTGACGTTTCACAGAGTGCTGGAGTAACTCAGCGGGTCAGGTATGCAGCATCTCATAGGTGACGTTTTGGGACAGGACCCTTCTTCAGACTGACTGACAAAGTCTAGCATGTGATAGGTGGATACAGGTGGGAGGTTGAAAGTATGAGGTAAAGATATAAGGCGTGAAATGTGAAGCCAGAGGAAACAATATAGGTGGGAGGGGTGGGAGAAACGGGTATACATCTCGGTGGGGAACAGGGAAGAAAGTGGGTGAGGCTTGTTTACCACGTATTGGAGAATTCAATGTTCACACAGTGGGTTGTAAGATTGTAAACCATTGTGAAATTGGACGCCTGTTCAATTTTACAAATTTAGAATCAGATTCTTTGATCAATTTCAGCACCAGTTCATTATAGTGACCATCATGCTGCCCATGGGCTGGATGGGTCTGATCCACCTCATTGACCCATCGTGCTGCCCATCGATGGGTGGGTCTATGGCCACCTCATTGACCATCATGCTGCCCATGGGCTGGATGGGTCTGAGCCACCTCATTGACCATCATGCTGCCCAAGATGACCAACAGACATGTCTTCCACAAAGCTCATCTCATCTTCTGGAACACATGACCCAGTTGCTGCAAAGGCAAGTTTGTCCCTAAGGAACATTTTTATCACCGACTAGGCTGCAGCTCCAGGCTCAGGAACAAGTCAAAGTGGTCTCTCTGACATTCATAAATGTTGAACAATGTTCAAAGCCTATTAAACATTAATCATACTATTAAAATATTAAAACTTGCATTTTAAAATTTAAAGCAAATTAAAAATTCAGGAACACCAAGAACCATTTAAAACAACATAACTACTTCTATTAATTCGAAAATATGTAATTTAGGTGAAATATTTACAGTGCCCTCCATAATGTTTGGGATAAAGACCCATCATTTATTTATTTGCCTCTGTACTCCACAATTTAAGATTTGTAACCGAAAAAAATCACATGTGGTTAAAGTGCATATTGCCAGATTTTATTAAAGGGTGTTTAAAGGTAGACATTTTAGTTTCACCATGTAGAAATTACAGCTGTGTTTGTACATAGTCCCCCCCATTTCAGGGCACCATGATGTTTGGGACACATGAATTCACAGGTGTTTGTAATTGCTCAGGTGTGTTTAATTGCCTCCTTAAATGCAGGTATAAGAGAGCTCTCAGCACCTAGTCTTTCCTCCAGTCTTTTCATCATCTTTGGAAACTTTTATTGCTGTTTATCAACATGAGGACCAAAGTTGTACCAATGAAAGTCCACAAAGCCATCATGAGACTGAGAAACAGGAATAAAACTGTTAGAGACATCAGCCAAACCTAATGGGCCCATCCCACCGGCGATTTTTTAGACTACAGGCGACTGCCAAAATATATTCAACATGTTGAAAAATCTTCGGCAACAATGGTGGCAATTTGGGCTATCGTAGGTTGTGGTAGATGCTCTCATAGGTTGTCACCAGGTTAATGAAGGTTGTCACCAGGTAGGTTGTCACCAGGTTAACGAAGGTTGTCACCAGGTTAACGAAGGTCGTCACCAGTGCTGACCGGTGAATTTCATTGTTCTAGCCGCTGGCAGCCGCCTACAACATCGCTTAAGTGGGTCAGGCCCATTAGGCTTACCAAAGTCAACTCTTTGGAACATCATGGTCAACTCAGAGAGTGTTGTCACCAGGTGACGTAGCAGGTTCGTTTTTACCGGTAAATTGGATGTTTATATGGATGGAAGGGAATGGAGGGTTATGTCCTAGCCGCCTATATGGGACTAGGGCTTATATGTGGGCACGGACTCAGGGTCCAGATGGCCTTACCAAAGTCAACTCTTATGGAATATGGTTATCATAAGAAGAAAGAAAGCACAGGTGAGCTAACTAATCACAAAGGGACTGGCAGGCCAAGGAAAACCTCCACAGCTGATGACAGAAGAATTCTCTCTATAATAAAGAAAAATCCCCAAACACCTGTCCGACAGATCAGAAACACTCTTCAGGTCAGGTGTGGATTTGTCAATGACCACTGTCCGCTGTAGCCTTCATGAACAGAAGTACAGAGGCTACACTGCAAGATGCAAACCACTAGTTAGCTGCAAAAATAGGATGGCCAGGTTACAGTTTGCCAAGAAGTACTTAAAAGGGCAACCACAGTTCTGGAAAAGGTCTTGTGGACGGATGAGACAAAGATTAACTTATATAGAGCGATGGCAAGAGCAAAGTATGGAGGAGAGAAAGAGCTGGCCAAGATCCAAAGCATACCGCCTCATCTGTGAAACACAGTGGTGGGGGTGTTATGGCCTGGGTATGTATGGCTGCTGATGGTGCTGGCTCACATATCTTCATTGATGATACAACTGCTGATGATAGTAACATAATGAATTCTGAAGTGTATAGACACATCCTATCTGCTCAAGTTCAAACAAATGCTTCAAAACTCATTGGTTGACGGTAAATTCTACAGCAAGACAATGGTCACAAACACACTGCTAAAGCAACAAAGGAGTTTTTCAAAGCTAAATAATGGTCATTTCTTGAGTGGCCAAGTCAGTCACCCGATCTGAACCCAATTGAGCATGCCTTTTATATGCTGAAGAGAAAACTGAAGGGGACTAGCCCCCAAAACAAGCACAAGCTAAAGATGGCTGTAATACAGGCCTGGTAGAGCATCACCAGAGAAGACACCCAGCAACTGGTGATGTCCATGAATCGCAGACTTCAAGCTGTCATTGCATGCAAAGGATATGCAACAAAATACTAAACATGACTACTTTCATTTACATTACACTGCTGTGTCCCAAACATTATGGTGCCCTGAAATGGGGGTACTATGTATAAACACAGCTGTAATTTCTACATGGTGATTGTTGGTCGATGCAGACTCGGTGGGCCGAAGGGCCTGTTTCTGTGCTGTATCTCCAACGTCTAAAAGCCTAAATTGGCTCACGTGGTCTTACCTTATTGTGTCTTCTATCAGCCGATCTGAGCTGCAAAAGAGAGAAAAAATGAATAATGAAAATATATCGCCCTGCAATTCATATGGCCATTTCATCATTCAGTTGTTCCGTTACAGACACCTGAGAAATATATTCAGCGTAGTACTTTCAACATGCATAATTCACGACAGCAGACGTGTCCCAGTGGAATGCAAGAGAAAGGAAAGATATTAATCATACAGATAGAGCCTATTTTTATTTACCAGCGAGGTGGTTGGTGATTGGGGAAGGTTCCATTCTCACAAGACCCAAGATGAACTACTTTGCTAAAACCAAACATAGAAATATAGAAATTAGGTGCAGGAGTAGGCCATTCGGCCCTTCGAGCCTGCACCGCCATTCAATATGATCATGGCTGATCATCCAACTCAGTATCCCGTACCTGCCTTCTCTCCATACCCTCTGATCCCCTTAGCCACAAGGGCCACATCTAACTCCCTCTTAAATATAGCCAATGAACTGGCCTCAACTACCCTCTGCAGCAGAGAGTTCCAGAGATTCACCACTCTCAAACGGCTCGACATTCCTTCCCTCACCCCCTCCAGAATATCAATGACGCAGGTGCAGTGTCACAGGCTTGGACCAGATGTCTGTCGGTGCTGTGCTGAGTTCTTTCTTGTGATAACGCGGGAACTTAGGAAATAGCAGCACTGGGCGGCATGTTTCACCTCGGACAAATTCTTACATATCTGGGCATCAATGTCTCTCCTTTTCCCCCCACTTGAAAAGTTGACCAGAGATACAGCTTGGAAACAGGTGCTTTAGCCAAGCGAATCCGCGCCACCCACAGACCACCTGCACGTTCCTACACACTAGGGGCAATTTACAATTTTTGACCAAAGCCAATTAACTCACAACCTGCATGTCTTTGGAGTGTGGAAGGAGAAACCCACGCAGGTCATGGGGAGAACGTGCAAACTCCGTACAAACAGCACCCGTAGTCAGGATGGAACCCGGGTCTCTGGCGCTGTGAGGCAGCAACTCTACCGCTGCGCCACCCAGACTTGACCTCCAAAATTGCATAAACTTGAAACATACCTCAATCTATTACAAATTAATCGCATTCAATACTTTATGACCTTATTAATTTAAGCAATAATTCTACTTAATTTGTAAGCCCACAAGAGATCGAGCAACAAATGTGAAGGAAGAAATGGTCAGTGTGTCATAAATCACATGAGAAATAAAACAGGATTTGTAGGACAATTAAAAAAGAAATATAGTTGGGATTTGCCACTGTTAGTGAAAACAGAGCAGGGCGTCTTTTATTCCATTCTAGCAAATAAAGGCATGCACAGAAATAGATGAAAGCAGCAACTGACAGGCACTGACTCTGTGCTGGACCAACTGTGGGCCAGAAATGAAAGAGAACTGAAGAATTAAACAAATCTGTAAAGTGAAAAGGGAGGCAAGGGCGGGGCGGAGAGAGGGTGGGTGGGGGAGAGGGTGGGTGGGGGAGAGGGTGGATGGGTGGAGAGAGGGTGGGTGGGTGGGTGAGGGTGGGTGGGTGGATGGGTGGGAGAGAGGGGGGTGGGGGGGAGAGTGGGGGGTGGGTGGGAGGAGAGGGGGGGGGGGGGGGGGGGGTGGGGGAGGGGGGGGGGGGGGAGGGGGGGGGGGGGGGGGGGGGGGGGAGGGGGGGGGGGGGGGGGGGGGGGGGGGGGGGGGGGGGGGGGGGGGGGGGGAGGAGGGGGGGGGGGGGGGGGGGGGGGGGGGGGGGGGGGGGGGGGGGGGGGGGGGGGGGGGGTGGGGGGGGGGGAGGGTGGGTGGGGGGGGGGGTGTGGAGGGGGGGGGGGAGGGAGGGGGGTGGGGTGGGGGTGAGGGGGGTGGAAGGAGGGGGGGGGGTGGGGGGTGAGGGGGGGGGGGTGGGTGGAGAGGGTGGGTGGGGGGAGAGAGGGTGGGGTGGGGGGGGTGGGAGGGGGGGGGGGGGGGGGGGGGGGGGGGGGGGGGGGGGGGGGGGGGGGGTGGGGGGGGGGGGGGAGGGGGGGGGGGGGGGGGGGGGGGGGGGGGGGGGGGGGGGGGGGGGGGGGGGGGGGGGGGGGGGGGGGGGGGGGGGGGAGAGGGGGAGGGTGGGGGGAGAGGGTGGGTGGGGTGGGGGTGGGGGGAGGGTGGGTGGGGGGAGAGGGTGGATGGGTGGGGAGAGAGGGTGGGTGGGGGGTGGGGGTGGGTGGTGGGGGAGAGGGTGGGTGGGAGAGGAGAGGGGGGGGTGGGGGAGAGGGTGGGTGGGGGAGGGAGGGTGGGGCGAGTAGGGTGGAGGGAGAGGGGGGGGGGGGTGAGGGGGGGTGGGAGAGGGGTGGGTGGGAGAGAGGGGTGGGGGAGAGAGTGGGTGGGGGGGGGGGGTGGGGGAGGGTGGGGGGAGAGAGGGAGGGTGGGGGGAGAGGGTGGGTGGGTGGGAGAGAGGGGGGAGGGGGGAGAGGGTGGGGGGGGGGAAGAGGGGGGAGGGTGGGGGGGGGGGGAGGGGTGGGGGGGGGGGAGGTGGGGGGGGGGTGGGAGGGTGGGGGGAGAGGGGTGGGGAGGGTGGGGGAGGGTGGGGGGGGAGAGGGTGGGGGGGGAGAGGGGGGTGGGGGTGGGTGGGGGGGTGAGGGGTGGGTGGGTGGGAGGTGGGGGGGGGGTGGGTGGGGGTGGGGGGGAGATGGGTGGGGGGGAGGGTGGGTGGGGGGTGGGGGGGTGAGGGGGTGGTGGGTGGAGAGAGGGGTGGGTGGGGGAGGGGGGGTGGGAGAAAGAGAGGGTGGGAGGGAAAGAGGGAGGGAGGGGTTTGGGTGGGGCGGAGTGAGGAGTGGGAGGAGGAAGGAAGGGTGGGTGGGTGATAGGGATGCGAGAGAGACCTGTGGCTGTGACCTCTAGTCCTAGACTCTCCCACTAGTGGAAATATCCTGTCCACATCCATTCTTCAGGCTGGTATGTTTTGGTCAAGATTCCAGCATCTGCCATCTCTTGTATCTCCTTCCACCAGGAATGGTTCAATGCTACTTTATTGTTGCCTGTACCAAGGCATAGTGTAATTACTTTCATACAAAGAATTTAGTAAAAATCCTCCCATACATCAGCACTATTATAATGAAGTGCAAGAATGGAGGTTCCACAATGGTCACCAGGTTTCCGGCATGCTTCAAGGATGCTGGTTTCTTCCAACAGACACGTTGGCAATAGGATTCCGGGAACCGTCCTTGTAGGCAGGGGGTCAAAGAATTACGGGTAAGGTATGTGAGGGAATAAGGTGCTGAGCTACCGGTAAAATAAGGACTGACAGCTTGTTACTAACCATCCTATCACCAACATCACAGCAGTCCCAACCTTCCATCTACCGCATTGGAGACCCTCGGACTATCTTTAAATGGACTTTGTGTGGGAAGGAACAGCAGATGCTGGTTTAAACCAGCATAGGCGCCGAAGATAGCATCTCTGGAGAGAAGGAATAGGTGACGTCACCCATTCCTTTTCTCCAGAGATGCTGTCTGATGCGTTTAGTTACTCCAGCTTTTTGTGTCTTTAATTGGACTTTACTGGACATTATTCCCTTTATCGTGTTTCTGTACATTGTGGACAGCATGATTGGAATCATCTATAGTCTTTTCACTGGATGGACGGTACAGAACAAAAAAGCTTTTCATGGTTCGACAATAATAAAT
This sequence comes from Leucoraja erinaceus, assembly GCF_028641065.1. Taxonomy (NCBI): domain Eukaryota; kingdom Metazoa; phylum Chordata; class Chondrichthyes; order Rajiformes; family Rajidae; genus Leucoraja; species Leucoraja erinaceus. Next base: position 31,614,237 of record NC_073404.1, read on the forward strand.
AATAAAATGCCAGCAGCTGGCATAGACAGCGGCTGAACGGCCTCCAGCTTTGCAATATTAATTTTGACCGATTCCACCTTTCATCCTTACGTTAACGAACAAAAGTGAACAAACGGGGACATTGGAATTGCAACCTTTTCCCCAGATGATAAAAGACTTTAAATAGAGTGTCTGTGCTGCAGCCTAAACCACTCCTGGGTACCGGCTAGCCCCAGACAATGTGTCACTGTCATTACATCCCTATCCTCATTAAACTAAGCATCACAATCAAAACTGGGTGAGTGGTGGTGGGAACGAGGAAGGGAGCAACAATATTTAGGGTACTTTGTAATTTTGCACCTTGTGGTGATTCTTTTGTGTACTGTACCTTCATGGTTCATATGACAATAACGTATGTATCTATCGACATCATCTGCAAACTCACCAATCAGGATTATTACTTACGAGCGCCTTTAGTTCATTAATATGACAACCTTAACATACAAGAATCACAATGGTGGACCAAAAATGAAAGAGAAAATGGTTGAATTGGTCATCTAAATAACAAACATGACTTGCAACTGGAATGGGGCTGATTGGATAATGTCCCTGATAAATCACATTTGGACACGGCACTGCTGTAAGTCACTGGCACTCACTCCTACATACAAGTACGTTACCTTTTGTGAGAGAAACCGTGCTGCTTTTATTGGAGGAGGTTGCTGCTGTTTTGTCATGACTTCTATTGACTGCAGAAGCATTTTATAAAAATTCTGTAAATAGACTTCTCCTGTTAACAGCAAATTTTGTTTGCTGCAAGATAGGCAGTTTTGTCCTAATTACTGCTAAACCTCCAACTCACTAAACCTGCATCGATGTTTAGTGTATAACATCGTGAGAGGAATAGATAGGGTAGATGCACAGAGTCACTTGCCCAGAGTAGGGGAATCGAGGACCAAAGGACATAGCTTCTGTAGGGCCTGTTTCCATGCTGTATTAGCTGGGTCAAGTTGGGCGGTGTATTAGCTGGGTCAAGTTGGGCGGTGTGGGCAAGTTGGGCTGAAGGGCCTGTTTCCATGCTGTATCACTCTATGACTAGTGTAGCTGGGGCAAGTTGGGCTGAAGGGCCTGTTTCCATGCTGTATCACTCTATGACTCTATAACACCATAGATGGGTGACTTTCCAGCAGACAGACTGAACACTGGCGTGACATTTACTGATGGAAGGCAAGACTCCATTTCTCACCAGCATTCTGTGTAATAAAATGACTGCCAGCCAGGAGTGCTTTCAGCCATATATCTATTATTTTAATTTAGACGAGTTGGATGCCTGGAATGGATGAAAAAGTGGTCAAAGATGTGCAGAGATTGCACTTCCTTCCAGTTTATGGTCATCAGTTATACATCACTGACTTTGTTTGGACGGTATTTGTTCATGTCTACATTTACAAGACAATTATTGACGTGCCGTTTAGATTCACAGGAATATCCAACTCCCTGGCTGGGGTGGTAGATTTTGTTCGCTGTTGAACTTCCCGAGGGAGAGATGGGTGAAACAAAATGCTCGTGCTTGCATCTCTGTCTGCCCAGCCTTTCAAATAAGGCAAGTAAAACCCACAAGGACGCAGTCCATTTTCCACATCAAAAATTAAATTCCTCTTGCACTATTGAACACGGCAAAAAGCAACAGTGCTCGTTGATCACCGAATGCTTCTTGTAATGAGGCGTGCATCTTGCTGCTCACGCCAGCGATTCTAGCCGTCTCCTCACTAGGATGTCGGTGTAACATCACTCCCTGACGAGCTCAATGTGTTTTACGAAAGCTTTGACAGGGAGAATACTGATGTGCCTTCCCGATCCCCCATTCGCTGTGATGGCATTTCAGTCTCAGTCACAGAGGCCGATGTCAGGAAATCCTTCAGAGGGGTGAACCGTCGAAAAGCGCCTGGACCTGATGGTGTACCCGGTCGTGTTCTAAAAACCTGTGCGGACCAACTGGCGGGAGTTTTTACGGACATTTTCAACCTCTCACTTCTGAGGTCTGAGGTCCCCACCTGCTTTAAAAGGGCATCAATTATACCAGTGCCCAAGAAGAGTAAGGTGACGTGCCTCAATGACTATCGACCAGTGGCACTAACGCTGGTGGTGATGAAGTGCTTTGAGAAGTTGATTATGGCGCAAATCAACTCTTACCTCGACAAAAACCTGGACCCACTGCAGTTCGCTTACCACCACAACAGATCAACGGTGGATGCGATCTCGCTGGCCCTCCACTCCGCATTGGACCACTTGGACAACAAAAACTCATATGTCAGGCTGTTATTCATTGATTACAGCTCGACATTCAACACAATCATCCCCTCCAAACTGGTTACCAAGCTTTCAAATCTGGGTCTCTGCGCATCCCTCTGCAACTGGATCCTCGACTTCCTCATCCACAGACCACAGTCTGTTCGTATTGGTGGAAATGTGTCAGCCTCGATAACAATCAGCACGGGAGCATCTCAAGGCTGCGTGCTCAGCCCCCTGCTGTACTCACTCTATACCCATGACTGCGTAGCGAACCACAGTGCGAACTCCATCATCAAGTTCGCTGACGACACCACTATTGTGGGACGTATTACTGATGGGGATGAGTCAGAATACAGAAGAGAGATCGAGCAACTGTCCATATGGTGCCAGCGCAATAACCTGGCCCTCAACACCAGCAAAACCAAGGAACTGATTGTGGACTTTGGAAGGAGTAGGAGGGGGACCCACAGCCCCATTTATATCAACGGGTCGATGGTTGAAAGGGTCAAGAACTTCAAATTCCTGGGCGTGCACATCTCTGATGTGGCCTTTGCAGAGTACTGCTGGCATTGCTGACAAACCATTTTGGCCAAGAAAAAGCGCTGGAACCTCACTGCAAGCATGCATTGCGTATGCGGCCATTCACGTGAACCGATGTACAGTGGAAAGCTTTTGTTGTGAGCTTACTATTCACACTGCGATGGCTTGATGGAGCTGCATGTATGCTTCTTGTCTACCGAAGAGACACAGCCCTGCACCTGATCACCAATGCACAGCTTCCACCTGTGATGTTGTGTGGAAAGATAACTAGCATACTAAATTCTGCAGTTCTATATTTGCACCGTTTCTTTTTCTACTGATTTCCCCTTTTCATACAAATTGAAAACACCTCTTTAATAGATTGCAACAGCAGCATGTTGGTAGCTGCCAGACATGGAATATTACTGATCTAAATCAATGGTAGCAAGACATGTACAAGTTATTATACGGATGAATTCATAGCGAGGATGCTAATGCAGAGACAGGATAAAGATTCATCAACTATAATTAGCCAAGGTCCTGTTCCAGAATGCAGAGACTATTGGGAACATCAGCACACGGTGGTGAGGCAGTAGAGTTGCGCCAGAGACCCGGCTTTGAACCTGACTAGGGGTGCCTGCCGCCTGTACACAGTGTATACGTTTTCCCCATGATCGCATAGGTTTTCTCCCAGTGATCCAGTTTTCTCCCACACCCAAAGAACGTACAGGTTTGTAGGTTAAATGGCTTTGGTAAAATTGTAAATTGTCCCTAATGTGTGTAGTATAGTGTTGGTGTATAATAATAATAATAATAATACATTTTATTTATGGGCGCCTTTCAAGAGTCTCAAGGACACCTTACAAAAATTTAGCAAGTAGAGGAAAACCATTTAAGCGGAATGAAATAAATAGTAGAGACGTGACTAGTACACAAATTAAAGACAGAATTCAATTCAAAACACAATATGAGGCAATTCAAGCACAGATGAAAAGGGAGGGGGACGTGGGGCTAAGGATAGGCAGAGGTGTATGGGGTGATTGTTGGTCGGCCTGGACTCGGTGGGCCGAATGGTCTGTTTCCATGCTGTATCTCTAAAGCCTAAAAATATATTCATTCATTGCATCAATAGAATCAACCCTCTGTTGTTGTGCTGCGTTGAAGAGTTAATATAAACTCTATGGAAAATATTACAATCACAGAGCAGTCCAGGCAGCATATGTGGACGGAGAAACAGACAGCGTTTTACAAACACTACATTTTATTGGATCAGAAACGTACCTGGAAGAAAAACAGCAATAAATGTAACAGTAATTGTGATATAAATTCTGTTTGACCCAAAATGTTGACTGTTTCTGTGTCCACAACTGCTGCTCGAGATGATCAGTTGCAGCATCTATAAGATCTGGCCACTAATCCATTGGCCCCTCAACCCCTACAGCATTACAGTGGATGATGGGGAAAATGGATCAATAAGAACAGCAGAAAATAGAAACCAATAGACACAACGTTGTCAAATTCTGCAGCAAATATTATATTTGATTGGAGAAGGTGATATGGGCAGAGTGACAAAGAAATGAGGGAAATTAAATCCACAGGAAGGTGAGATAAATGTGGACAAAATTAGAGTTTACGGAGTATAAATCTATACACAGAGATGGAAAAGAAGGCACATCATGTCTGATGCACACACTCATATCTAAATGCAAGACACTTGGGAAATGTAAATTAGCAGGAAATATATAAATATGATACATCAAATGATAGTTACAAACTAGACCTCTTCTGAACCCAGTTAACAAAAATATCCTTAAAATTAAGTTGGCTGATTTTATTTTTAGAAGTACTTAAAGATAACTTTTTAATTTAAATGATTATTTGGTTGGGGAAGGGGGAGCCTATGAGGGTACATTTTGAGAGGGGTTAGTTCCAAGGCCTGAAATGCCAAATGTATTCTCCTCCTGCTGTTGATTTGTCCACACTTTATTTTCCTTCAGCACAGGAATTAGAGCTCCAAAGTAGCATTTAGAATCCCACACCAATATGGTTGCAATGTTGAGTAGGAAGGAACTGCAGATGCTGGTTTAAACCGAAGACAGACACAAAATGCTGGAGTAACTCAGCGGAACAGGCAGCATCTCTGAAGAAAAGGAATGGGTGACGTTTCGGGTCGAGACCCTTCTCCAGTCTGAAGCTGCCTGTCCTGCTTGGTTCCAATGTTGTGCAGGCTAGAATATGGAGTTGCAACTCTCATATCCCAACACTAGAAGCATTTAAAATCGTATTAGCCGGCTACAACTGTTTACAAAATGTCAAAAGTCAAGTGTGTTTAATTGTCATATGTACCAGCGACCAAACAATGATTATTTAACTTGCTGCAGTTAAACAGGCCCGTAAACACAATAACACAAAGATAAAGGTTCAATAATCAATAATACAATGAAGTAAATTAGTAAAACTCTGTAACTGGACTACAATAGTGACAAATATTAGAAATTCCATTTGATTTAATATATGATTAGATTGACACAATGTGACATTCAATCCTAAATTTATTCATAGATTCTGATAAAATCTCACACGTTGCAACTATGTTAAAACATCTTTATTTCAATTGATAGATAACTAATTGGAAACATTTCACAGAATTCCCCACATTAGATTGCTTTTAATCACTGGTAAACCCAGTAAATAAAAGGAGGCATGCTGTTGTCATTATAAATGGCATCTCATTTATAACATCGATATCTATTTGTACGACATCTGATTGCTTATTTCATGTGATCTATACCAAGTGTAAAACTTTGAATGAGAATGCAAAGAGGGAAACATGCTGGAAATGCATTATATAGAATTTAAAGAGAATGCAATTAACATTGGAAGTAAAATGGGACAAAAAGGTTTCACGGGACATGACAGAAATCACGCTAATTCTAGAGGAGATTTTGTCAGTCACTTGTCATGGGAGTTCTACGTTAGTTAATGAACATGAAAGTGAATGGGATGTGAATTCAAAGGAACAGTATATCTATCAGTGAACACACTGTAGATGGTTGGGTTACAAATACAATTATTTCCGTATCAATTTACAATGTTTTTTGTTGTTCCTACTTGCCAATAAATAGATGTGTAGGAAGGAACTGCAGATGCTGGTTTATACTGAAGATAGACACAAATGCTGGAGTAACTCAGCAAGTCAGGCAACATCTCTGGAGAAAAAAATAATAGGTGGCGTTGGTGTGAGTGTTTAACTTCCCATGGAGTGCACCACTGTATCTAGCGGAGATTCCTCCAACCATAACCGTGCTAAACCAACGTCCATAATGCAAACAAACACAGTCCATTGAAAATTTGCAACACTGAAAATGGAACTGAAATCAGATTTTACAATGGGGGGGGGAGGGGGATATGCAGGCCCACTGCTTTTAAATGGGATTGTAGGGCAAGAAGAAAAAGTGTTCAAGTGAAAGAACTATCTTTCAAATTGTTTGAATTTCAAGTTTTAACAAAAGTTCTCACTTAGTTTGTAAACATTAGATGTGCATCAATGTTATGTTTATTATTGTCACGTTTAGTTAAGTTTAGTTTAGAGATACAGCATGGAATTAGGCCCTTCGGCCCACCGAGTCTGTACCGACCAGTGATCCCTGTACACGTACGCACAATAATTTACAATTTTGCCAAAGCCAATGAACCTTCAAACCTGTTTGCCTTTGGAGTGTGGGAGGAAACCGGAGCACCTGGTGAAACCCCACAGGTCACGGGGAGAACGTACCAACTCCATGCCGACAGCACCCATAGTCGGGATGGAACCCGGGTCTCTGGCGCTGTGAGGCAGCAACTCTACCGCTGCACCACCGTGCCACCCAGTTTTCGTATCTGCCTCCAGCATGTGTGTGTACTGAGGTACAGTGAAAGGTTTTGTTTTGCATGTTACCCAATCAGATCAGGTAATACTACAATCAAGGCAAACTCCAGTACAATAGGTAGAGCAGCGGGGAAGATACAGAGTGCAGAATATAGTTCTCAGCATTGCCACACATCAGTTCCACAGACAAAGTTTAATGTCCACAGTGGGGGAGAGTGGAATAAGACGATATGGCAGCGTAATATATTAAATCATTTAATTAGATGATAACAGGAACATAAATGGAACTGAATCTCCTCCCGGAAATGAACTTGCTTTCTGTGGATAAATCTATTACTGATCTGTCTAATGGAAATGTGATGTTCAGGAAATTAAAGAAGTTAGTTGCAATGTGTTGAGAGAGGTTCTCTCACTGCATTGCTGAGCATTGCTGGAAAGTAACAGGCTACGGTGGGAGTGATTATTGATCAGCTACAAGGCAGACGTTGGAAAATTGACTACACTATCATTAAGGGCCTGTCCCACTACCCAATTGTTTCGGCCACTTGCCGGCCCCATCATAGTCGCAGTAGGTCGCCGAAAATGTTCAACATGTTGAAAATTCAGCGGCGACCAGAAAAAGGTACGACTCTTTGGGTGACTATTCACCACCAAACAGGCGTCACTCTGTGTGTGTCGCTGGACAGGCCCTGTGGCATTTACAATCCAAGAAATGTAAAAACAGCAGGGATAAAAGGACTATAAATGGCGGGTTCATCTGTCTAATGGTTATTTAATTTTCTCCTAGATGTTCTCCAGTGCACCTTTTTATTCTAACGTGAGCCTGTTGACGATATACGAGAAATAAATGCTGCTTGGCGACGCTTCAAAAATGTCTGCAACTCCACCAATGTATTTATAAAGGGGTCAAAAGGGACCAGGCAGATGAACGAGTTTGTTCACAGAAGGACGTATTAGGAAAAACAAGGTAGTTATACAAGATATTAATGAAGACGCATGATGGCTCTCTGATGATCAGCCATAAAATTCTTCAACGGTGTTAACATATTTGGGCAAGTTTGCTTTAACCACTGCTGATCTCACCAAGGTCAGGCACCAAAACAGGGAATGTTTATAAAGCTCTGTTGCTATTACACTTGATGGTGTTATTAGGTACAAATTAACCTGACAGTGGGAGTGCTACGTGGAAAAACACTGAAGATTATCCACAAGATAAGATTGTAAAAAGTAACAGGGATGAACAAGCAGAGATCAAGACCAAGTAACATATTTTTACAAGGTTGTTGCCAGCATTTGAGGGCCTGAGTGAAAGGGAGGGATTGGACAGATTACTTCTTTATTCTGAAGAAGGGTCTCAACCCGAAACTTCGCCCATTCCTTCTCTCCAGAGATGCTGCCTGTCCCGCTGAGTTACTCCAGCATTTTGTGTCTATCTTGGTTCTTTATTCTGTGGAGGGTAAGAGGATAAGGGGCAATCTTGTAGAGATGTAGACAGAGAGTCGGTTTGTCGAGGAGGACTCTCTCGAACCTCTACAGGTGAACGGTAGAGCATGCTGACTGGTTGCATCGTGGCTTGGTTCGGCAACTTGAGCGCCCTGGAGTGGGAAAGACTACAAAAAGTTGTAAACAACGCCCAGTCCATCATCGGTTCTGACCTCCTAACCATCGAAGGGATCTATCACAGTCGCTGCCTCAAAAAGGCTGGCAGTATCATGAAGGACTCACACCATCCTGGCCACACACTCATCTCCCCGCTACCTTCAGTTAGAAGGTACAGGAGCCTGAAATCTGCAACATCCAGGTTCAAGAATAGCTGCTTCCCCACAGCCATCAGGCTATTAAACTCAACTCAAGCAAAATTCTGAACATTAATAGCCCAATTCGGCCCTTCGAGCCTGCACCGCCATTCAATATGATCATGGCTGATCATCCAGAATTAGAACCCCGCTCCTGCTTTCTCCCCATGTCCCTTGATTCCGTTAGCCCTCAGAGCTACCTCAATTTGTCACATATGTCTCTTCTCTAGACGAGGCTTACATCCCTGCTTGCTTCAACTCTTACCCACCTAATCGTAGCAAGAAAATGCCCTGCAGCTTCTCCTCGCTCCCTCACACAGGTACCTTTAGAGCCCAGATGGAAAACCAATATCACTCCCAACTGTACCATTGGATGCCAGAAGCCTGTAAATAAACACGATTTTGATGCAAGTTTTAATAAACTATCTTAATTTGGAATATTTGCTCAACCAATTCCACGTCAGATACAGGAAGTTGATGCCAGTCTAGAATAGGAAGACATCTTCCACCTCAGGGATCCAGGAATATATCTGATAACTCCAACTGCAGCAGCTTCATCTTTATAATGAACACACTGATTCATCATCCGTTAATCAAAACAGGTATGAAAATCCCACTGGAAGTCTTAATACTCCTCACAACAGATGGCAAAGGTTCTACCATTGCAAGCACAAGTAATCTGAATTAGCCCAATAAAACGATGAGCAGTGGCATTTACTGATGCAGCCTCTGGATTGTTAACAGCTCAAACAAATTGGAAAAGTTGCTGAAAACTTGGATTGTGTAAAATTTACTTTTAGTTTTAGAGACACAGCATGGAAACAGGCCCTTCGGCCCATCAAGTCCACACCGACCAGCGATCCCTGCACATAAACACAAGCCTACACGCACTAAGGACAATTTACACTTATACCAAGCATACAAACTCAAGCCAATTAATCTACAAACCTGCACGTCTTTGGAGTGTGGGAGGAAACCGAAGATCTGGGAGAAAAGCCACGTGTGTGGAGTGTGGGAACCAATGCTGCAGTGGGTTTAACGGGAGTGCATGGAATGGGGACCTAGTGAGATCACAACCATCACATTGCAAGCAGCATTTTGGTGGGGTGGGTGGGGCATTAACTAGTATATGGTTCATGACATTTTAAATATGAAGTACAGACCAACAGCAACCCATCAATTTCTGACTACTGAGAGCTATTTTCTCCCTACAATTCATAGGATACTCAACTTACATAAGCATTTTATGTTGTTAACATGGTTTGAGCCAACTGTATGGTGCTACTTCTTTGAAGCCAAGGGCCTTGCTACATTTACACCTGGAATCAACTCTTGCCTTCAACAGCAGCCAAATGAATTGAAAAACGCTGCAGACGTTGATGATCTTAAATATATACAGAAGACGTTGGAAACATTCAGCAAGTCAGGCGGCATCGGTGAAAGGATGATGAGTCATAGTCTCCAAGTTTGTGGATGACACGAAGCTGGGGGGCAGTGTTAGCTGTGAGGAGGGTGCTAGGAGGCTGCAAGGTGACTTGGATAGGCTGGGTGAGTGGGCAAATGCATGGCAGATGCAGTACAATGTGGATAAATGTGAGGTTATCCACTTTGGTGGCAAAAACAGGAAAGTAGACTATTATCTAAATGGTGGCCGATAAGGAAAAGGGAGATGCAACGAGACCTGGGTGTCATGGTACACCAGTCATTGAAAGTAGGCATGCAGGTGCAGCAGGCAGTGAAGAAAGCGAATGGTATGTTAGCATTCATAGCAAAAGGATTTGAGTATAGGAGCAGGGAGGTTCTACTGCAGTTGTACAGGGTCTCGGTGAGACCACACCTGGAGTATTGCGTACAGTTTTGGTCTCCAAATCTGAGGAAAGACATTCTTGCCATAGAGGGAGTACAGAGAAGGTTCACCAGACTGATTCCTGGGATGTCAGGGCTTTCATATGAAGAAAGACTGGATAGACTTGGCTTGTACTCGCTAGAATTCAGAAGATTGAGGGGGGATCTTATAGAAACTTACACAATTCTTAAGGGGTTGGACAGGCTAGATGCAGGAAGATTGTTCCTGAATTTGGGGAAGTTACTAATTACTAATAATTACTAATAATACCTTGCACATTCTCAACCAATTCATTGATCCAGTCTCTCTGACTTGAAACATTGACAGTCTCTCTTTCCGCAGATGCTGCCCGACCTGTTTAGCATTTCTAGCATTTCCTGTTTTAAATTCAGCAGTAAACGTGTTAAGCAATTCCACACTCGTTAATCTAAAATTATTGACACCAAGTCGAGCACCACTGCTGACCTGACGGGAAACATCAGCTAACAGCACGGAATGGAAAGTGAACTGTGAACCTGTCCGATTACCAATTCATTGAGGCATCAGGGAAACGCATCACAAGCTACACATCGCATCTGCTGTCATCTGTTCTTCCTCCAAATAAATCATGGGGAATTATAACTCGAGGGATTAAAAGCAAGAACAAGCAATATCTGCATTTATCCCCAGGGTCTGCTTTCCAGTCCCTGACCTTTCCAAATGCCAGAGAAATGTCATCATTAAAGCAGCATGCCACTTTGCAAAGCTGGAGTGTGATAGATGAATGTACCTCCATCAGGCTCCTCGTCCTAACTTCTTTCCCAACACCCCTTCAGTTTACAATGTTCTCCAGCCCAGCTTGATTTAAGGCAATGGAAGCTCTTATGGGGAAATGAAAGGGCAGATTTTAAAAGTATTCCGTCTCTGCCATGGTGTACAGACCTACAGACTAGCGGCTGCAATACAAGTACATGGTGTTGGTTACAATGCACGGTGGTGCAGCGGTAAAGTTGCTGCCTCACAGCGCCACAGACCTGGGATCGATCCTGACACTGAGTGCTGTCTGTACCGAGTTTGTGCGTTCTCCCCTTGACCTGCGTGGGTCCTCCCACACTCCAAAGACGTACAGGTTTGTAGGTTAATTGGCTTCGTAAAATTGTAAATTGTCAATTGTCCCTAGTATGTAGGATAGTGTGCGGGGATCGTAAGATAGCACGGACTCGATGGGCCGAAGGACCTGTTTCCGTGCTGTATCTCTAAACTGAACTAAAACTAATGAAGGGTGGAAAATGTATTTTACATCTCACGACACAAACCCTAGAGCATCAGTTGTACATTTGTGGCATTGTGTTGTGGGGGTGAAGCTTCCCTGCCATAATGGACCATGGCAGGCGGGTAGGGTCACGGGAGGTCAGCGTTGGGGGCGGGCAGGGTCACGGGAGGTCGTTGGGGGCGGGCAGGGTCAGCGTGGGGGCGGGAGGGTCAGCGTTGGGGCGGGCAGGGTCACGGGAGGTCAGCGTTGGGGCGGGCAGGGTCACGGGAGGTCAGCGTTGGGGGCAGGGCAGGGTCACGGGAGGTCAGCGTTGGGGGCGGGTAGGGTCACGGGTGGGCAGGGTCACGGGAGGTCAGCGTTGGGGGCGGGCAGGGTCACGGGAGGTCAGCGTTGGGGGCGGGCAGGGGTCACGGGAGGTCAGCGTTGGGGGCGGGCAGGGTCACGGGCGGTCAGGGTCCCGTTCCGGCCTTCTCCCCATATCACCTATAAAGCATCCAGAGAACCTGCCTCCACCGCCCTCTGAGGAAGAGAATTTCGCAGACTCACCACTCACTGTGAGAAAAAGCGTTTCCTCGTCTCCGTTCTAAATGGCTTACTCCTTATTCTTAAACTGTGGCCCCTGGTTCTGGACTCCCCCAACATCGGGAACATGTTTCCAGCCTCTAGCGTGTCCAAGCCCTTAACAATCTTAGTTGTTTGACCCAAACGTTTGGCCCATATCCTTCTACAATTATCCTATCCATGTACACAGTCCCAAGAGAATAAAGTGGAGGACAAGGGCAAGGCTGCTTTCTCAAAGGGAGATGAGGGAATGCTGTGTGCTCGGTTTCACAGAGACATGGCTCAACCCCAGCTCCCCAAACTCAGCCATCCAGCCCGAAGGATGAACAGAATGTAGGCAACAGGGAATGGGAATAGCGGCGGTGTCTGCCTCATGGTCAACTCTTCGTGGTGCTTAGATGTATCAGTCCTGTCCAACTCCTGCTCTCCGCACCTGGAGCATCTAGGATTGAAGCTTTAGAGGAATGTCACAAGTGTTATCGCCCCATTTTTATTTGGCAGGTATTCGACATGTTATTGATCTTCATTTAGCACAGACCAACAAACCTTTAAATGGATCAAAGAACTGCTCCACAATGCATTCAAAGATCTCAAAAATATTTCCCCTAACAAACTAGCATTTAAGACAATCTGGTGAATTGATGTCAGAAAATCATTAAGAAAAGTGAAATATGACATACAAAATATGAATTGTCTTTTAAATGTTGATGAGCCCTATTCAACATGCTCTGCTTTTAATTTTTGTGCTGTTTTACCCATTTCAAAGATCTTTCAAAGAGGCAGCCAGTTGATTTCAATAGAGATCAGAGGCAGCACGCCCAGAAAGATACTGTTGGGAACTAACAGGAAACCATGAACTGCAGCGACCAACATATATTGTCCACTATGGGAACCGTCAAGGCCCAGCCGGTTTCTTCAGGAACTAAACCTGGAAATATTATCAGCGACACCTTCTCTCAGCGCTGTATCTCTAAAGTCTAAAAGATCAAGGCCCATTTGCCCTCTCAAGTCAAGGAAGCAGATCCAAGGTGGTGACGGGGACTCGTGGCTAACACTTACCTTTCAAACATCACTGAACTAGAAAAGTCTGAACCATACTACAGAAACTCCCTCTGGCAGGTTGGTCATGAGGCAGTGTAGAAAAGCTACCTCCACATGCAACTTTGAAACTATGTTAAATATAATTCAATGGATGCATTGTTATTTATATAAAGTAAAAGACTGATATTTTCATTCAATTTATAACGCATGCCAATGTTACAAATGTTAATAAATTAAACAGATGGATTGAATATGGCAAGACTGCAAATGAAAAGTGCACATATCATGCCTTTTTTGAAAAAGCAAATTAAATGGAAGATGGAAATTTGATTAGAGACAAAATGCTGGAGTAACTCAGTGGGTCAGGCAATATCTCTCTGGAGAAGGACACAAAATGCTGAGTAAATCAGCAGGACAGGCAGTATCTCTCTGGAGAAAATGGGTAGGTGACGTTTCAGGTCAGGACCCCAGAGTGTCACAACCCGAAACGTCACCTATCCATTTGCCTTTCTATTACATGAAAGATTGATCGCTGGCCTGACAAGCAAGCTCAGTTTGGAAGCCAGTCTCACTGCTGCATACACCCACAACTGGACAACACCCAGATGGAACAACATTCTCAACACTCACTGCCTTTCCTCACATAGAATGCAACTGTTAGAAACAGGAGTCACAATCGTTGTACACTCAGGTAAGAGTTGGTACCTTTGGGACTTTGATGAAAGAGACAAAAGTTTACATTTCACGGCTAATCAGCAGAAGAGTTCACCCCCTTTCCTGCATCTAGACGATGCAGAGATGGACTAATTGCTGCAGCTCAGCCAACAAGAGGCACTGCAGTAATATCCTTGGCTCAAACACTGTCACGCCACTTCATTCATCAAATACAAAAAAAAACCTTTTAACCAAGAATGCAGAAATGAATAATTTAAATCCACACGTCAGATCAGTTCATTTCAACAAGAGTGGAACAACATTCAGCAGTATTTCTCCACGTCGCTGTTGACTTGATGTGTGAGTGGTTTAAGCATCCCTTTGTCTGGGTTTGTTGTCTGGGCAGGTGCTTTGCAAAATGTGAGAAGGTTTATCACCACAACCAATCAGTTAAGAGGGCAAGTAATTTGCTGACATTAACATTGCTGGACTGGCCTCACCACCTCCAGAGTGATGGTACTGAGACATGCTCTGGCACAATATCACACACATAATACACAGGAATACCACACCCATGTGGTACAGAGTTACCGCGTGGAAACGGGCCATATGCCCCACTGAGTCCGCACCAACCAACAATCACAGACACTAGTTCTGTCCACACCTGGGACAATTTACAGAAATCAATTAACCTACAAACCCGCACATCTTTGGAGTGTGGGAGGAAACCACAGCACCCAGAAAAAAACCCACGCCGTTTCATGGAGAGCGTACAAACTATGTACAAACTGCACCCATAGTCAGGATGGAACCGGGGTCTCTGGCGCTGTGAGGCAGCAACTCTACCGCTGCATCACCTTGCCGCCCGAACAAAATGTACAAAACACTTTGAAAGCTCACAGCAGTGGGAGGGTTCAGAATGTCTGCAATTTCATGCTGTCTTGGGCAGAGTTGTCCCCAAACCAACCTGTGCTGCATCACAACAGTATGGTCCATCTATAGAAGTTTGTAAGATTCACTGGAGACATGCCGAATATCCTTAATCTCCTCAGGAACTACAGATGTTGGTGCGCCCTCTTAGGCCAAGATGCATCCCGTCAGAATACTTTCAGAGAGAATCCTTGTGGAAGGTAAATACACTTTGGATAGCAGGCACCTTCCTGATCACCACACCTGTGTGACCGGACCAGCTTAGATATGTGGTGATATTAATGCCAAGGAACTTAATTCTACCAACCACGTCTGTCGATGAGGTCAGGGTTATGTTCATCCCTAGCTTGTTCTTGGTCAACAACCAACTCTCTTGTCTTGCTGAAGCTAACACTAAATTATCATCCTGACATCATGACACAAGTTTCTCAGTCTTTTACCCGTCACTGGGTTGTTGTTGGCCCAGCCAAAAACAATGAACTCAAAGATTTACTCCAGCAGTTAATGTCTATCCTCGGTGTAAACCAGCATCTGCAGTTCATTCCTACACAACTTAATGATTGAGTTGACCACACAGACATAAGGAATGGATTGGACAAGCCACAGTGAAATTCTTTGCTTCCATTCCCAATGTATACGAATAGCGGCCACCTACGGCACTGACAAAGTTACAAAGTCTCCCCCTCCCCCCCCCCCCCCCACCCCCCAGCAGCCCCCCCACGCCAGATCCCCATTGTCCAAAATTACCATAACCTGTGCCCTTTGGGATCACTGATAACGTTTAATAAAGCTGGTGAGGCAGCATCTATGATGTGAAGAAGGGTCTCGTGCCGAAACATCACCCATTCCTTCGCTCCATAGATGCTGCCTCACCCGCTGAATTTCCCCAGATCCCGCACCGGCTCCAACAACAGCCCAGGGCCTGGGTGGCAGAAATTAAGTTAAAAGGAACCGTGAAGGCGTTTGTAAAATAGAAGGAAACTTACCCGTGGAGTCATTGTGTCGCTGGTAGGAGGCCAGGCAAGTAAAGGCGAGAAAAAAGATGGCAATCAGAAAATCTGGAAAGGTCCCATCTGCGCACGCGCAGCTGGTTATGATGTGCACGGGAACCGTCCCCGAACTGCGCAGGCGGCAAGTGGGGGTGCTGTTTTAAGTAGTTTTAAGTTTTAAATGGCAATAACTTGTAAAATATACCATCAATCTTGTTTCATTTACATCACAGGACAATGGTGAGTAAGGTGGGCAAAAAACTGTAGCACTATTGTGTACCGTTTTTGCGCAAATATAGGTACAACCTACAAACAAATATAGAAACAAGATGATAGTTGTAGTAATATTTAGATGATAAGTTTTCGATCAAGTTGAGTGCAATTCATTGCAGCACAAGAGCACAGAAACAAGCTCTGCTACAGGAAGAGGTTGAGCAGGCTAGGGATCTATTCCTTGGCACACAGGAAGATGAGAGGTGATCTTATAGAGGTAAAATTATGAGAGGAATAGATCGAGCAGACACAGAGTCTCATGTCTAGAGTAGGGAATCGAGGACCAGAGGGCATAGATTTAAGGTGAGGGGGAAAGATTTAAAAGCAACCAGGGGGTAACTTTTTTACACAAATTGTGGTGGGTGTATGGCACGAGCTGCTAGATGAGATAGTAGAGGCAGGGACTATCACAATGTTTAAGAAACATTTAGACAAGTAGATGGATAGGGTAGGTTTAAAGGGATTTGGGCCAAACGCAGGCAGGTGGGACATGTTGGACGGTGTAGGCAAGTTGAGCTGAAGGGCCTGTTCCCACACTGTATCACTCTATGGTTCAATGAGACTGTAAAGGCTGCTGGTTCTCTGTTCAGTTCCCGAGTTCCTCTCAGGCATAGGAAAGGGGCAGTGGTAAATTTTCACTCATCCAGTTGAACACATCTGCCATCTTGAGACAGTTCACAGTTATTGCATCCCAATTTGTCTTTATCTCCAATCTTTTGTATTATTCCCTGATTGTACCGTCATACCAGAACATCAACTGAAATAAAAATGGAAAATCCACAATTTTGATGTGAATACATAAATGAGTCGGCATAACCTCCACATACATTGCTTGAAAATAGCATCATTTGTAGAAAGAAGGAACTGCAAATGCTGATTTACAAAGACACAGAGTGCTGGAGTAACTCAGCGGGTCAGGCAGCATCTATGGAGAACATGGATAGGTGACGATTCAGGCCAAGACCCTTCTTCAGTTTTAAATTTGTTAAAATGTTAGTTCGTTGTGCAGGCTTGAAGGGCCGAATGGCCTACTGCTGCACCTATTGTCTATTGTCTAAATGTTATTCATTAACTTTTCTGCCTGACATTCAGGAGCAGAATGTCAAAGAAATATTCAATTCCAAAAAAATATTGAGTTAAAATGAGCCCCGTTTACATTACGATAACAAACTTCTAAATCACAGCAGGAAGAGTTTTGGTACAGCTTGATATGAAACGTGTAAAGTTAGTGTCCAGAGTGAGTGTTAATAACACTCTCCGTAGATATGACTCGAAAGCATTCTGTGAAGTAAATTAAAGAGCAAATTAACACTCAGAAACTCGGCCACGCACACACCATTTTCTTTTCAGACTGAAGAAGGGCTTCGGCCCGAAACGTCGCCTATTTCCTTCGCTCCATAGATGCTGCTGCACCGGCTGAGTTTCTCCAGCATTTTTGTGTACCTTCATCCTTCATTCATTCACAGGTACACATGTTCTATATCACAGACAGCAGACCTGTTACTGTAGACAGACACTCCTCAGCGGGTCAGCAGTATATCTGGAGAACATTTTCTCCACCATCCACATTCATTAATTATAGCATCTCTTTTCAATGTGACCTACAGAACAAGAAATACTCTGGGGCACTTGTGTCAAGGTAGGGCACAGCTATTGTTTACACTACCATTGTGTGACAATTGCACCAAAAGCAACGAGAAGATGGCATTTTACCACAAACTAGACTGACCTGCCCATTTTACACGGTGCGTAGAAAAGTACAACACAGAACAGGCCCTTCGGCCCACAATGTATGTACTGACCATGATCCCAAACTAATTAAACCCATCAGTCTGCACATGCTCCATATCTCTCCATTGGCTACCTGTTCATGTGTCTGTATAAATGCCCCTTAAATGCCACTGTCTTATCCACTTCCGCCACGACCCCCGACAGTGTGTTCCAGGATCCACCACTCTCTGCATCAACAAACTTGCCTCACACATCTCTTTGAAACGTTCCTCCTCTCGTCATAAACCTGTGCCCTCTAGTGTGTAATATTTCCATTCTTGGAGAACGACTCCATCTACCCTATTTATGACTTTCATATTATATACGCTTTATAACATTGCCTCTCCTTGTAGCTAATATATTGCAATCTAGGCAACATCCTGGTGAATCTCGCCTGCCGCCCCCCCCCCCCCCCCCTGCCCCCCCCATAGCCTGCACCCTCCCCATAGCCTGCACCCTCCCCCCCATAGCCTGCCCCCCCCCATAGCCTGAACCCCCCATAGCCTCACCCCTCCCATAGCACCCCTCCCATAGCCCTCCCCCTCACCCCATAGCCTGCATCCCCCCCCCATAGCTTGCACCCCTCCCATAGCCTGAACCCCCCATAGCCCGCACATCGTTCCTCTAATCTGCAACCAGAACTGCACAAAATACTCTGAATGAGCCCTCACCAAAGTCTTATCCAACATGACTTCCCAGCTTCTATGCCCCGTGCCCTTAACTCTGAAGGCATGCCACACGGTTAGTCTAACACGGCATGGACATCTAACCTCTTCTTGCTTCCCATTGATGACCGCACAAGTCTTCTCATCCTCTGATTCTTGCTTCTATCTTGATCCTTCACATCCTTCTATTGTGTTCCTCACTCACACCTTAGTATAAAGGCAATCATCACAGTCACTCAGTCACTCACAACACCGCAAGCTCGGAAACACTGAGCAACTGGTCACGTGGATATTGTTCAGGCTTTCTCCGCTACTATGTACGTTTCACCCAATCTAATACATGCAACAAACGGCAAGAATCTATGTATCTCCTTTAACATTCCACTATGTAATCAGAATACCTCTACTCCTCCAAGAAGCTGTTATCAGGCAACTGAATCATCCTACCACAACCAGAGAGCAGTGCTGCACTACTATCTACCTCTGATGTCCCTCGAACTATCCATGACCAGACTTTGCTGGCTTTACTTTGCACTAAACGTTACTCACTTATCATGTATCTATTTACTGTAAATGGATTGATTGTAATCAATAATGTATAGTCTATCCGCTGAGTGGATAGCACACAACAAAAAGCTTTTCATTGTACCTCGGTACATGTGACATAAACTCAACTGAAGTTGCAAAGCTTTTTGTTTAAAAGGTCTAAGTATTGAACAGTGGTTTCAAAATTACGTGCTAGAAAGTGGCATCACTTTGGCCCAATCATAAAAACATGTTCTGGTTTCCTCCCTGACGTATAGCTTAGTTGCTGCATACACACTGTTTTCCAAGTGCTCATTACTGAAGCATTAACTGCACAGCTGTCATAAGCTGCAATAGAAACTGGTCCCATTTCTCCCAAACTCCAGCTCAATTGGAAATTAACCTCTGCACGTAACGATACATCAAGAAACAATCAACGACATTGCACAAAGAAGAACAGCATTAATCACAAGAAGCCAGCGTGGGTGAAAAGTGAACATACTAGTAATGTTCATTATTTAAATGGCATCCGAATAATAAAATGACCAACATTTACACGCTCCAGACACATTTTAAAAACCCAATCTAAATGATTCACAGGCATTGAGGTGATACACAGCACATTGCTCTGGCGTTCTAGACTTGAACGCTCACTTTGATCCCTGCCGCACCGCAACCAGTGGAACAACAGCAACATGAATCTTACTTCCGGAGGTGATCGTGTTCTTTTAGGAATAGTTCTGTTCTTCTGTTGTTAACTCCCGATCCACTTTTGTAAGATCTGAGGTGAAAATAGAAAGACTTTATTGTATTTTGTTATGGTCACCGGACATCAATCAACCACTAGAGAGCAGGTTCCTTCGCTCCACAGATGCTGCTGCACCTGCTCAGTTTCCTCTCCAGCACTTTTGTCTACCTTCGAATTTCCAGCATCTGCAGTTCCTTCTTAACCACTAGAGAGCAGTCCTAAACTCCTAGAAGATGCTGGAGCAACTCAGCGGGTCAGGCAGTATCTTTGGAGAACATGGATAGGTGACGTTTCGCAGAGTGCTGGAGTAACTCAGCGGGTCAGGCAGCATCTCTGGAGAACTCAGCGGGTCAGGCACCATCTCTGGAGAGAAGGAACAGGGGACGTTTCGGGTCGAGACCCTGCTTTAGACTGATCTACTATCCTGAACTACTATCTTCCTCATTGGAGACCCTCGGACTATCTTTGATCGGACTTTACTGGACTTTATCTTGTGCTAAATGTTATTGATGTTATTCCCTTGATCATGTATCTATACACTGTGGACGGCTCGATTGTAATCGTCCACTTTAGTCCACTGTTAACACGCAACAAAAGGTTTTCACTGTACCTTGATACATGACAATAAACTAAACTAAAACTACCAGTGTAAATATCAGTCTGAAGAAGGGACTCGACCTGAAACGTCACCTATTACTTCAATCCAGAGATGCTGCCCGTCCCGCTGAGTTACTCCAGCATTTTGTGTCTATCTGCAGTTCCTTCCTAAATAACAAGAATATTACTTCATCCAAAGATATGCATTGTCACATCTTGTAAATATTTACATGCCAAACAATTCTACTTCTCAATTTAGTTAAATTACTACGCATCTTTGAATTTTTTAATCTGCTAGCACAAATATAAAGAAGCAAAGGTAAAATTCCTACTTTCGATTGAGGTTTTAAATAAATATCTTGATGCTGAAAAGTACAGCACCTGACAGTGGTTGGGCCTCAGCATAGGTGAGCAACTTTGGTGAGATTCATTGCACTAATTAATTTTAAGATCAATTTAAAACAAAACAAAATCATCAAAACAAAAGACATGTATTGAAGCAGCCGACTTCCATGCTTGCTAAATGATTTTGATCTCAACTAGCACCATCCTACCAACAAATAGAGAGTAGTCCTGAGCTACCATCTACCTCAGTGGAGACCCTCGGGCTATCTTCAAATCAGACTTTAATGGACTTTATTGTGCACTAAATGTTATTCTCTTATCATGTAACTGTACGCTGTAAATGGCTCGATTGTAAGCGCATATTGTCTTTCCGCTGACTGGTTAGCACGCAACAAAAGCTTTAAGCTGTACCTCGGTACACGTGACAATAAACTAAACCAGTGTGAAACACAAAAAGTATCCTTTTGATCAATACATTTTTCAAATAGCATTCAATCACAATATTAGTTTGAATCCATCAAGCTTCTATTAATACCACGGTTTGGCGGCGTATGAAACAAATACAAAGTTTGAAAACTATTACAAGAAATGGCCACGGTGAACAACAATTGGTCACTTACTCAATATCTTTCCGAACGGATCCCAACAAGTCTTCTCGTTCTCGGATTGCAATAAAGTTTGCTTTGGTTTTATTAAATTCATGTGTATAATCCTGCAAAGAAAATAAAAGTATGAAACTGTTAGAGCAATCTAAGTAGCTGTATGTTCTTTTGCAGCATAACTTCTACAAGAGAGCACGTCAACCTTAGGAATTGGAAGATCCACGTTATTTTGCAAGCCCTAGAAAACCTCCTGCATCAAGGCCCTTCTTCCAATACAATATGCTGCACTCAGCAGCTTCTGACAGTGAATATGGCAGCTTGTAAGTTATTAGTTACGTGAGCATTGATACCCCGTATTGGGTTTCGACAACAATGAAGTGACTCATCTTTGGCATTGCCTGTCCCTGCCCTCACATCCTGGATATTGTCAACACATGCTTGAAGCTGCCTCGATTACACCAGATGCCCCTGAACTACAGCTCTTTCACCCGAGCTTGATGAATATCTGACACCAGCCCTTCCTTGTCTGTCAGTGGTTCAATAACACTGCAGCTGAGAGGTGCCTATCCCATATACATTTGGTTTAGTTTAGTTTAGAGATACGGCGTGGAAACAGGCCCCTAGGCCCACCGAGTCCATGTCAACCAGCAATCACCCTGCACACTAACACTATCCGACACACTAGGGACAAACCTGCACGTCTTTGGAGTGTGGGAGGAAACCAGAGCACCCGGAGAAAACCCACGCAGGTCACAGGGAGAACGTACAAACTCCGTACAGACAACACCAGCAATCAGGATCAAACCCGGGTCTCAGCCCCAGGTCAACCCGCTGCACCACCGTGGCTATCCATTTAGGACGCTGACTATTTTGTGTGCTCGTTAATAAACTACATGGTCATCAGGTCATAAGTGAAAGGAGCAGAATTAGGCCATTCGGCCCATCAAGTCTACTCCACCATTCAATCGTGGCTGATCTATCTATCTCTCCCTCCTAACCCCATTCTCCTGCCTTCTCCCCATAAGGCCTGACACCCGTACTAATCAAGATTCTATCTATCTCTGCCTTAAATATATCCATTGACTTGGCGTCAACAGCCGTCTGTGGCAAAAAATTCCAGATTCACCACCCTCTGACATAGCTACAGGTGTGAATAAATGGTAGACAGTATTGGGCTGAAACCCTTTGGAAGAGCTGGCTCTGCCAAACTGTACTGCTGCACTAAGATAATAAATGATCTACTTGCACCAAACATATATTCCAATGTGACAGGAGAAAAGATCAACAGACAGGGGCAGTATTATTAAATAGAGACTGTAATGATTAGGTAATGAAATACTCTATGTACATATCACGTCACAGACATATAACTATCAACATCATTTCACATGTACTTCCAGAAAAAGGAGATGTGATAAGTCAAAATGGATGCCTACTCATCTTTAGGCTTTAGAGATACAGCACGGAAACAGGCCCTTCGGCCCACCGAGCCTGCGCCGGCCAGCGATCGCCCTGTACACTAGCAATGTCCTACATACCGGGGACAATTCGCTATTTACCGAAGCCAACTAACCTAAAACCTGATGTGGGAGGAAACAGGAGCCCTGGAGAAAACCCACGCAGGTCATGGGTGAATGTACAAACTCTGTACAGACAGCAATAATTTTGGCCAAAGTATATAGTTCTTAACCGGACTATATGATTCTTTTTGAATCATAAAATTCAAGAAGGGAGGCAGAGGATGGGATTGGGGTGGGGGAGGGTGAGGGGGAGAGTTGATTGTAATGTGCAGAGAATAAAGTCAGATTAAGTAGGATTAGTGTAGATGGGCGGATGGTGGCCAGTGGGACCTCGATGGGCCGAATAGGCTTTGTCCATGCTGTCTCTCTGACTCAATGATTAACTTTGCAAACACAGGAGTCATTCTGACTGCCAAATCTTCTAAATCTTTGTATAATTATTAATTGAATTGCAGATACCATAACTAAATATGACTATCTTTCCCAATGAGGCATCAAAATCTGTGATATTTTAGTTGGAGTTGTCATCCTATTAAATTGAATTTATAATGAAGAGACAGCCCAAAGTTTTACAAAAGAACAAGGCAGATTATTTTCAACTTTATATTAATTGTTGCCACCATATTCACCAACAATCCCTAATTAAAAAACAAAGCGATCACTTCCAGGGAAGCTTTTACTCAACAGCTTTCAATCACCTAATGCTGAGGTTGACAATCGACATGCAATCTACAATCGGGTGATAAATCTCTCCGGCAATTTATCTTCATTTGCATTTCACGATGATCTGATATTTCAGCATTATAACCGCACTTTCAGTCTTGATAATTAGCAAATATTTAATGAAAATTGATGATTTCTGCCACCACTTTCCCTTCATTTTGTTCTGAATTTCATTCAGAAGCTTTTATCAATGTTACCATTTATGCAATTTCATTGAAAGTGATGCAATATTTTTTAAAATAAGCTTTCATTAAATGAACTGCAGAGCCTAGGGACACAAACAACTGCAGATGATGGCATCTTGAACAAAACACCAAGTGCTGGAAGAACTCTGTAGGTCAGGCAGCATCTGTGGAGGTAATGGGAACGCTTCTTCAGACTGGCTGGGCAAACACAGGTTGAAGGTGAGAAGGGGATAGTCTGCAGATGAGGTGTGAGGCATGTTTTATTTTACAGAGCGGTGGAGACCTGGAACACAATGCTAGGAAGATGGTAGATGCTATGATAGAGGCATTCTAATGGCAAGTAGATATAGCCATGAACAAGCAGGAAATAGATGGATGCAGGCCACATACACGTGATTGTAAACCAGCATGTGACAGAGGGGTGGGGGTTGGGTGACAGAGGGGTGGGGGTTGGGTGAGAGTGGTGGGGGTTGGGTGACAGGGGCGGGGGGTTGGGTGAGAGAGGGTGGGGGTTGGGTGACAGAGGGGTGGGGGTTGGGTGAGAGGGGTGGGGGTTGGGTGACAGAGGGGTGGGGGTTGGGTGACAGAGGGGTGGGGGTTGGGTGACAGGGGCGGGGGTTGGGTGAGAGAGGGTGGGGGTTGGGTGACAGAGGGGTGGGGGTTGGGTGAGAGAGGGGTGGGGGTTGGGTGACAGAGGGGTGGGGGTTGGGTGACAGAGGGGTGGGGGTTGGGTGACAGAGGGTGGGGGTTGGGTGACAGAGGGGTGGGGGTTGGGTGAGAGAGGGGTGGGGGTTGGGGTGAGAGGGGTGGGGTTGGGTGAGAGGGGTGGGGGTTTGGGTGAGAGGGGTGGGGGTTGGGTGACAGAGGGGTGGGGTTTGGTTGGGTGACAGAGGGGGGTTGGGTTGGGTGAGAGGGGTGGGGGTTGGGTGACAGAGGGGGTGGGGGTTGGGTGACAGAGAGGGGGGGTTGGGGGTGGGGGTTGGGTGAGAGGGGTGGGGGTTGGGTGAGGGTGGGGGTTGGGTGACAGAGGGGTGGGGTGACAGAGGGGGGGGGGGGTTGGGTGACAGAGGGGTGGGGGTTGGGTGACAGAGGGGTGGGGGTTGGGTGACAGAGGGATGGGGTTGGGGAGAGGGTGGGGGGTGGGTGAGGGGGTGGGGGTTGGGGGGTTGGGTGACAGAGGGGTGGGGGTTGGGTGACAGAGGGGTGGGGGTTGGGTGAGAGAGGGTGGGGGTTGGGTGACAGAGGGGTGGGGGTTGGGTGACAGAGGGGTGGGGGTTGGGTGACAGAGGGGTGGGGGTTGGGTGACAGAGGGGTGGGGGTTGGGTGACAGAGGGGTGGGGGTTGGGTGACAGAGGGGTGGGGGTTGTATCATCATGTTCTCCTAGCTAGCTCAGAGACACAAGACTGTATTATGGGGAGGAGGTGTCAGAGACACAAGACTGTATTATGGGGAGGAGGTGTAGGCATGATAGACAGCACCTTACCTGTAGGATGTCCCTGTGCCGCTGTAGTGTGTGCATGAGTGCTGCGTTCAATGACGTCACTCCTGGTGTTGACGTGTATTCTGCCATTTTGTCATTGACTCCTGTGAGCTACAAACAATAAACAAACGTTGAAACGTGTACACAAAATGAACAAGGCTCATAGTGCAGCACTTTGTCAACATATCATTTTCAATATTTACTTTCATCTTCCTCTTTTTTATAATCATTTAAAATACAGCGCTCCCCCTGCAGCTGAGAATATGGACAGGCTGTGTTTCTTAGACCAAAGGGTACTGGTACACACATGTTCATTGCTGTTGGTGTCGATGGCAGGATCGTCTCCTCAAAGCCATTAAACTGGTTAAGGGTCTGGCCACCTAATGTATTGAATGATTTTTAAAAATAGAACATAGAAAGTTAAATCACAAGATCACGCCTCTTCAGCCCACCATGTTTGTGCTGAGAATATGGCCAAGATAAACTAATCTCATCGGCCTGTACCTGATCCATATCCCTCCATAGCCAAGTGTCTATCTAAAAGCATCTTAAACGCCACCACCACCCCTGGCATCGTGTGCCAGGCACTAGTCACCCTGTGTAAAAAACTTGCCCAGTACATCTTCCTTAAACTTTGCCCCTGTCACCGTAATAATCGTTTTGTAATAATAAAAACTCAAAAAATGTGAAGATGTGGTTTTTTAAATGATTCGAGGCGTTAGTGCGTTATACTGGCACGTATCGTAATAACAAAAGCACCGTAATGAGCAATATTCTTCCAACCTCCCTGCCAATGTCAGGTTAGTTTAGAGTTACAGCGCGGAAACAGGCCCTTCGGCCCACCGAGTCCACAATGACCTGCGATCCCCGCACATTAACACAATGCCTACACACACACTAGGGACAATTTACACTTATACCAAGCATACAAACCCAAGCCAATTAACCTACAAGCCTGCATGTCTTGGTAGGAATCCGATGATCTCGGAGAAAACTCATGCAGGTCACAGGGAGAAAGTACAAACTTTGTTCAGGCAGCACCCGTAGCCAGGATCGAACCCGGGTCTCTGGCGCTGTGATCGTTATAAGGCACCAACTCCACTCCTGCGTCACCGTGTAAATAGATCTGGATGCTACTGCACTCTACATAACTAGATGCAAGTGCGACCTTTCACTGTGGCTGTTTTGATAGTGCGGCGAGCTGCCAGTGAAACACCCATCAGTGCATCACATGATGAATGAGACGGAGCCAGCTCCTTGTGGCCAGATCAATGTTGTCCATGGTCACTGAAACCACATGTAGGGCACAATGATACAGACTCTATGATTCCTCTCACCTTCAGCAACTCTACACTAACTCAATGGATTGTAGCACAACTAAATGAACATTCAAATGAACACTACCCTACAGCATCAGTCTGCCTCACATGGCGGTCTTCATATCATGCAATCAGAACCGTCCTCAAGACCAAACTAGCCATAAAACCAGGCTGGATTCTCAAAACGTAGCAGGCTGCATTTGCAAAATCACAGGTTGTCTGGTGAAAACGCACACCTCCAGATTCAAGGGACGGTTTCTTCCCGGTTGTTATCAGGCAACTGAACCATCCTACCACAACCAGAGAGCCGTCCTGAACTACTGTCTACCTCATTGGAGACCCTCGGACTATCTTCGATGGACTTTACCTTGCACTAAACGTTATTCCCCTTATCCTGTATCTGTACACTGTAGACGGCTCGATCATGTGTTGTCTTTCCACTGACTGCTTAGCACACAACAAAAAGATTTTCCCTGTACCTCGGTACATGTGACAATAAACTAAACAAAAAAATTAAAGTACACCAAAGAGATAGAGAAATGATGTCCATCAGCGTGTCGAGCATCTTATGACAGTATTCACAGCAGAACATTTTTATTTCAGTAATTAAATCAGATCACATGCTCACTGGTCTACTTACTGCATGTAGAAAACTCCATGCACAGACTGTGCACAAGATCTTTTGAGGTAAGATGGCACCACACAAATACAAATTCTCACAGGTTAAATTATTTAAATGGGCTGATTTTCAGATATGAAATATATAATTAAGTTATCTTCTCTGTGCTTACAGCAATACTGAAGTGCGTTCAGATGGGGGGTCCTGATGCAATCCAGGACCGGTGTATTTGGGGCAATGGATGGGGAACACCAGGGAGCATAAATGATACAATCTCTACAGCCCAGCATTTTCACAAGTTTGTGAAACCTTCTGACCCCATGCTTTATCTTTTGTAATTATTTATTTGGATCATTACAACTCTACAAGAAAGCTTTGACCTTTTTTATTGAACAAACTAATAGATTAAGATTGAGGGGTGACCTTTTAACACAGGGGGTGGTGGGTGTATGGAACAAGCTGCCAGAGGAGGTAGTTGAGGCTGGGACTATCCCAAAGGTTAGGCAGGTACATGGATAGGACAGGTTTGGAGGGATATGGACCAAACGTGGGCAGGTGTGACAAGTGTAGCTGGGACATGTTGGCCGGTGTGGGCAAGTTGGGTCGAAGGGCCAACAAGATATTGTGAGAGCTACCAGACCACACCAAGTAATTTTAAACGACTGATAATGCACTACTCTCACGTCCTCTGGCCCTGCTTTTCACAGCAGCATGTACAGAATCAATATACCAGCCAAATTACATTGGATGAAATCAATTCCAGTCATTTACAGCAGTGTTATCTCCAGGCATGATCCACAGCAAAATTCCCCGTCATCTTAGTTAGACTGGGGATAGTGGTTTCATTTCATACACAAAACAAATAGGAGGGTGTGGAGACACAACAAACTGCAGATGGTGGCATCTTGAGGAAAACACAAAGTGCTGGAGGAACTCAGCGGGTCAGGCAGCATCTGTGGAGGGAATGGACAGATGGTTCAGGTTCCCTCTTCAGACTGATGGGATTGAGGGGGCATGAAGGGGGGGGGGGGGGGGGGGGGGGGGTGGATGAGAGGTGGGGGCGGGACAAGGCCTGGCAAGGTGGGTACAGGTGGGGGAGGGGTAATTGGCAGATGGGTGGAATGTGTCAAAGGCTGTTGATAAAAGGTTGTCAAATAAGGAGAGGAGTGAAATGTAAAACTGGAGAGAGGTGATTTGGATGGAAGGGGATGGGGAGAGGGAAAAGAGGGTATAAAATGATTAGACATGTGTCAGAGGTTATGGGGAGAAGGCAGGAGAATGGGGTTAAGAGGGAGAGATAGATCAGCCATGATTGAATGGCGGAGTAGACTTGATGGGCTTGATGGGCTGAATGGCCTAATTCTACTCCTATCACTTATGAACTTAAAAAGAAATGGTTTAGGTGTAATACTGTCAGGTGTACTGAGATACAGGGGAAAAGCATTGTATTGCATGCTATCCAATCAGATAATACTATGCATAAATACAATCAACCCAAACTCCAGTACAATGGGTAGAGTAAAGGGGAAGATACAGAGTGCAGAATATAGTTCTCAGCAACGCAGCACAGCAGTTCAACAGACAAAGTCCAATGTCCACAATGGGGTAGAGGTGAATCGGACCGTACCCTAGCTTATGGAAGGACCGTTCAGATAACAGAGGGGAAAAAGCTGATCCTGAGTTTGGTGGTGCACGCTGTCAAGCTTCTGCACCTTCTGCCGGACAGGAGTGGGGTGGGGGGGGGGGGGGGGCGGGAGGACTGGGGGGTGGGACCAGCATTTGATTATGTTTGGCTGCTTTCCCCAAGGCAGCGTGAAGTGTAGATGGAGTCAGTGGTGGGGAGTGTGGTCTGTGTGATGGACTGGGCTACATCTACAATGGTGGGGAGTGTGGTGTGTGTGGTGGGACTGGGCTACATCTACAATGGTGGGGAGTGTGGTCTGTGTGATGGACTGGGCCACATCTACAGTGGTGGGGAGTGTGGTCTGTGTGATGGACTGGGCTACATCTACAATGGTGGGGAGTGTGGTCTGTGTGATGGACTGGGCTACATCTACAATGGTGGGGAGTGTGGTCTGTGTGATGGACTGGGCTACATCTACAATGGTGGGGAGTGTGGTCTGTGTGATGGACTGGGCCACATCTACAATGGTGGGGAGTGTGGTTTGTGTGATGGACTGGGCCACATCTACAATCTCCGCTATGAGAGGCTCAGGGATGGGAGATGAGCGTGCACAGGAGGGAAAAGAGCAGGATGCAGGTTGGAGATACGTGCGCTAGGGTGGGGGCAGGAACTGTGTGAGCTTCTTGTTTATACAATGGTGCACAAGGAATACAATTAGATTTGTATTTCTGCAATGCTTTGACACTCCAGAGGATGTGGAGCAACACAGCTGCACAGTCCACAGTGCAGTTACATGGCTTGTCATCTTAATTACTGGCAATCAGTTTAGTTTATTGTCACGGGTACAGTGAAAAGCATTTGTTGTGTGGTAACCAGTCAGCGGAAAGACAATGCATGATTACAATTGAGCGTTACGCTAAGGGAAAACGTTTAGAAGAAAACGCAAGAAAAAGCCAGTTAAGTTAAATCAAAGATAGTCTGATGGCCACCAATGAGGTAGATAGTAGTTCAGGACCGCTCTCTGCTTGTGGTAGGATGATTCAGTTGCCTGATAACAGCCGGGAAGAAACTGTCCCTGAATCTGTA
Organism: Leucoraja erinaceus; assembly: GCF_028641065.1. Classification (NCBI taxonomy): domain Eukaryota; kingdom Metazoa; phylum Chordata; class Chondrichthyes; order Rajiformes; family Rajidae; genus Leucoraja; species Leucoraja erinaceus. The sequence continues at coordinate 31,644,046 of NC_073404.1, forward strand.
GGTGTGCGTTTGTTTTCACGCTTCTGTACCTCTTGCCCGATGGGAGAGGGGAGAAGAGGGAGTGGCCGGGGTGAGACTGGTCCTTGATGATGCTGCTGGCCTTGCGGAGTCAACGTGAGGTGTAGATGGAGTCAAGAGGAGTTAGGTTTGTGTGATGGTCGGGACTGCATCCACAATTCGCTGCAATCATTTGTGGGATTATATGGATACTGTGCAACAATAAAGAACTACACTTGGTCAATACTTTCATTATTTGAACAAATGTTGGCATGATATCCCTGGTCTAACTATTGAAAGATTTGTGAGCCATTTCAGATTTTTGAAATTGAAATAAGACCCCAGAATTTAGGATTGACAATGGTCACATGCTGTAACTTGGGAGACAAAAGAGACTGTAGATGTTGAAATATGGAGCAAGGAACGATCTCCTGGAGGACGTCAGTGGGCTGAGCAGCACCAGTGGATGGGAAGGAACGGGCGGCATTTCGGGTCGAAACCTTGCACCAGCCCTGATCTTGCACGGCTCACTGAGTTCCTGTAGCAAGTTGCTTATTGTTTGATGTGGTGCATCTTAATGGTGCAAGTTGGCAGGCATTAATGTGCAGGTTGAAAACATGTGAAGCAGCAGTGGAATGATTAGTTTAGTTTAGGTTTTTTGGTCACGAGTACCGAGGTACAATGAAAAGCTTTTTTTCTTGCAAAATGAAGACTGCTGCAAGAATGTTGAATATTACATAAAAATCTTCATTTCTGTTGCAGCAGATCATGTGGTTTGAGGTGTAGAAACGGGGTCAAGGAAAGAGCGTTCACCAATCTTGTTTGTGGACTCAATGTTTAAGAAGGAACTGCAGATGTTGGAAAAATCAAAGGTAGACAAAAATGCCGGAGAAACTCAGCGGGTGAGGCAGCTTCTATGGAGCGAAGGATAGGTGACGTTTCGGAAGGAGACCCAGATGTTGGAAAAATCTGAAGGTGGACAAAAATGCCGGAGAAACTCAGGGGGGTGAGGCAGGGGGGGGGAGGGGGGGGGGGGTGACGTTTCGGGGGGAGGGGGGTCTAATGTGGGGGGGGGGGGGGGGGGGGGGGGGGGGGGCGGGAAGAAGAAAGTAAGAGGCCTGAGAGGAAACCATGTGTGGACTTGGTAAGAAAAAGGGTATAGAAACAAGAGATGAAAAATCAAAGCAGTAAACGAGAATGGGAGTGAAGTTAACGGCAACTAGAGGACAGCAGAAGCTTCAGAACAGGTGGAAGGACAAACACAAGGTGGCATGATTCAGGCACAGCCTGGAGCTCAGGGTATTAGCTGGTGGCTGATTGGGAAACATTATTGTAACAAACACTATCATAGCAATAACTGTGGTAGCTCCAATTTCACCTTGGCTAATAGTTGTTCAATTTCCACAGCCATCGTATCAAACATCCTATCTTGACTCGATCCATTAAGAAGCGGCGTTGTATCAGAGCTAGAAAATTGGAAAGAAAAGGACAATAAACCAGCAGAATAATGTTGACCATATAACGATTGATTTGCACCACAATTACATATAATTATTGTTTTTCTGTGCAAGTACATAATTTGACTAAAAAACATAAATATATGAATAGCCAAAATCACCTGTTTAATGTCCATCTTGGGTCAAAGCTTCTTTTATCGATTTTAAAGCTGTTTTGCATTGAATGCATATTTTAAGGATATTAAATGAAACATTTAATGTTAATTATATCAAATAATTTTTCTGGTTTTTAACATTAATATCCTATCATCAACTTTATATTTATTGTGATGAATGGCTGAATTAAGCAAAAATGAATGTCATGTATTTGGTCCAGAAATATAAAGAGTAAGGCTAGAGGTTCTGGTAAAGAGGCCCGCTTGAACATTTCAAAATAATCAAACAACATATACATATTCTTTGGCAGCCCAGCCGTAGCCAATTGGATACTTGCCAAGAAATTAATAATTATTTTCAACTTATGCTGCTAAAAATAAGGAACAGCTTCAAAATAGTCAGACGTTTTGTAAGCCGGGCTTGAAACAGGACAATGGGGACACGAGGAACTGCAGATGCTGGGATCTGGAACAAAAAAACTAATTGCTGGAAGAACTCAGTAAATCAGGCAGCATCTGTGGAGGGAAATAAGCAGTCTTTGTTTCAGGTCGAGATTCTTCATCTGGTCTGAAGAAAGAGAGGAGACATAGCCAGCAAAAAGATGCAACGAGATGGAGAGGGGCAAGAGCAGGCATGTGATAGGTGGATATGGATGAGGTTGGATTAATTAGTAGCTCCTCACCTATCACTTAAGACAGACACAAAGTGCAGGAGTAACTCATCGGGTCAGGCAGCATATCTGCAGGAAAGGAATAGGTGATGTTTCAACTCACACTGAAGGAGGGTCTCGACCCGAAAAGTCTCCTATCCCTTATCTACAGAGATGCTGCCTGACCCGCTGAATTACTCCAGCACTCTGAAAACTCACCTATCAATGATCTCCAGAGATGCTGCCTGACCCGCTGAGTTACTCTAGCACTGTGAAAACTAAAGGGTCTGCCCCATTTGGGCAGGTGGCGCGCAAGGATTTTGAGAATCCCAAAATGGTTGCAGTTGGTGGCAGTTATGGAGCACAATGGTGGCTCCAATGGTTCAGAGAGGCTGCAAATTAAAACTTGGGCATCTTTGTCGTGAATCTTGTTGGTACCTAAAGTCCAATGTTCAAAACTCCTACTTCCTTTGTCTGACTGATTTATACACATAATGTGTAATACAAGAACACTTCAGTTCAGCTGAAGTTGTATCATTAAAAACAAATAAACATCAGTAGGGAAAAAAATACTTTTCCACTATCTCTTGGTTTTCTTATAACAACTTTCGATTTACAGCAATAGAAATGTATCAAACCTTAAACTTATATTCTGGTTCTCTGGTAGAACAATGTTAAACTTTAACAGTTGTATCATTTCAGAACATCCATCATAAGGTCATCAGTGATAAGAGCAGAATTTGGCCATTCAGCTCTTCAAGCCTACTCCACCATTCAATCAAGGCTGATCTATCTGTCTCTCTCAACCCCATTCTCCTGCCTTCTCCCCATAACTGCTGACCCCCGTACTAATCAAGAATCTATCGCTGCCTTAAAAATATCCATTGGCCTCCACAGCCTTATGTGGCAATGAATTCCACAGATTCACACCATTTGACTAAAGTAATTCCTATCTCCTTCCTAAAGAAACGTTCTTTAATTCTGAGGCTGTGACCTCTAGTCCTAGACTCTCCCACTAGTGGAAACATCCTCTCCACATCTACTCTATCCAGGCCTTTCACTATTCGGTAAACTCCAGCGAGTACAGGCCCAGTGCAGTCAAAGCTCATCCTACATTAACCCACATATTCCTGGGATCGTAAACCTCCTCTGGACCCTCTCCAGAACCAGCATATCCTTCCTCAGATATGGGGCCCAAAATTGCTCACAATATTACAACGAATTGCTTAAAATACAATATTTGCAATTGCTCACAGTTGCAAATATCTCAGTAGTCAGAGAACAAAGATAGTGTGAAGGTTGAGGGAAGGAGAGTCAAGTGATATAGACTGCAGCGTAGTACCTATACCTGTCGCGGCGGCCATCTCGTATTGCCGTTCCACTGTAACTTGTGCACAGCTTGCTGAACGAAACCAACTTCAAATCCAGTTCATTTTCCAGCTGTCGAGCCTGTTTCCGTAGGTCTACATGTGGAAACAAAGCAATGACGAGCAACTTTACAAACTATACTAAATAAACATGAAGTTGAATTTTGCTTTCAGAAATCCATGTTCCCCCAAAATTCCCTCATTGATTATAGAGTGATACAGGGTGGAAACAGGCCCTTCGGCCCAATTTGCCCACACCAGACAACATGTCCCAGCTACATTAGTCCCACCTGCCCACGTTTGTTCCAAATCCCTCCAAACCTGCCCTATCCATGGATCCGTCTAACTGTTTCTTAAATGTTGGGATAGTCCCAGCCTCAACTACCTCCTCTGGCAATCACCCACCACCCTTTGTGTGAAAATGTTACCTCTCAGATTATAGCAGTGTTGAGTGAATCCAATCTTCTTTGCAGTTGATTAATCACATATAACGAACATGCAGATCTCACATTTATGCTCTCTCTACTGATTGCTTCTAACATTCCTCAACCAATTGCAGTTACCCACCTGGTTCTAAAGGATTGCAGGGGTTTGCTTTCATTATGAGGTTCAGCTTTCCAACAAAGTAGCATGCCCCACACTAGTTCACAACTGACAATATATTTCTGAATCTCTCTGCTTACTCTCAGTGAAAACATGCAACAGAGACCTACAAACAATGAGAGATAAGGGACCCATTGACAAGGGAATAAATACTACAGAAAGATTGGGAGACTAGCAAATCCTTCAATGAGTGGCATCCTCCCAAGTAGTAAAATGGGTGACAGTTTAACATCTGATCCTGCAGACTGTTCTTTGACCCTGCAGCCCTGACTTGTCATCCCAGATTATATGCATAAAACAAACCACTCAAGGAATATAGTGGGTCAGGCAGCACCTGTGGAGAGAATGGGCAGACAACGCTTCTCAGACTCATTCCTCTGCACATGTTGCCTGACCCCTAGTTCCTCTGAAGAATGACACAAAATGCTGGAGTAACTCAGGAAGCATCCCTGGAGAGAAGGACCAGGTAACGGTTTGGGTTGAGACCCTTCTGCAGACTTCAGTCTGAAGAAGGGTCTAGACCCATTCCTTCTCTCTGGAGATGCTGCCTGTCCCGCTGAGTTACTCCAGCATTTTGTGTCTATCTTCGGTATAAACCAGCATCTGCAGTTCCTTCCCGCACCCGAGTTCCACCAGCTGGTTCTCAGACAACGTTTTCCAGATTCCAGCCAACCTGGGTGAACAAAATCCTTCAGAACTCCTCCAACCTCCTGCCTTAAACCCACATCATCTAGTTATCGTTTTTAGTTTTATTTTTAGAGATGCAGTGCGGAAACAGGCCCTTTGACCCACGCCGACCAGCGATCCCAGCTATCGTGGATTAACACTATCCTACACACACTAGGGACAATTTACATTTACACCACAGTCAATTAACCTACAAACCTGCACGACTTTGAAGTGTGGGAGGTAACCGAAGATCTCGGAGAAAACCCACGTATGTCACTGAGAGCACGTACAAACTCCGTACAGGCAGCATCCACCGTCAGGATGGAACCTGGGTCTCTGGCGCTGCATACGGTGTAAGGCAGCAACTCTACCGCTGCACCACCCTTCTAGCTTTTGACACCTCTGTCAAAAGGACATGTTTCTTACCATCTCAATCAGGTTCTCCCCTCAATCCTCCTCTGCTCCGATGAACACAACCCCAGCCTGTCCTATAGTCCTAGTCTGCTCAACCTCTCCCTTTACTTCAGGCCCTCAAGTCCTGGCAACATCCTTGAACATCTCTGCACACCTTTCCAGCCTATCAATATCCTTCCTATAGCAGGGCTGATAGGACCTTTATAGTGAATGGCAGGACCATGTTACAGAGAAGAGGGATCTCGGAGTGCAAGTATGATAAATAGAAAGGTAAAAGCAGCACACTACACAGGGATAGCACGGTGGCGCAGCGGTAGAGTTGCTGCCTCACAGCTCAAGAGACCCGAGTTTGATTCCGACTACGGGTGCTGTCTGTACAGAGTTTGTATGTTGTCCCCGTGACTGCATGAGTTTTCTCCGGGATCTCCGGTTTCCTCCCACACTCCAAATATGTACAGGTGTATCGGTTAATTGGCATGGTACAACTGTAAATCGTCCCTAGTGTGTGTAAGATAGTGTTAGTGTGCGGGGATGACTGACTCAGTGGGCCTGTTTCTGCGCTGTATCTATCAAACTTCAGACGGTACAAGCGTCTGAAAACCGTGACATCCAAGTTGAGGAACAGTTTCTTCCAGCCACCATTAGGCTTGTGAACACTGCACAACACCAACTAAACAATGAACCACAAACTGTCATGTCTTCACCAAGGACTTTAGGCTTTTGCAACAAAATTGGAGTTTTTAATTTACTGTATCAATTCAACTTGTGTTTATCATGTATCTATGTAGTAGGGCCCCCTCGGTCATGACTGAGTCATGTATCTAATGAGTACCATGCCAATTGCCATTCCTTTACTCTGGACAGATCTCACCAAAGGATACGGCTATCATAATGATTTTTAGTTTAGAAGTTAAAAACAAACTGCAGATGCTAGTTTACACAAAAGGACACAAAGTGCTGGAGTAACTCAGTGGACCAGGTAGGATCTGGAACATGTGTAGGAAGGTTTATGAGGACATTGGACGGCGTGAGACTGATGGATGTAAAGTATAGAATAGAAACCCGAGGGGGAACGTTCTCACACAGAGGGTGGTGGGTGTATGGAGGAGGTAGTTGAGGCAGGCACGATAACAACATTTAAAAGCCACTTGACCAAGTACATGGATAGGAACGATTTAGGGAAATACGAGCCAAATGCAAGCAGCTGGGACTAGCTGAGGTGGGCACCTTGGTTGGCATGGATGCATTGGGCTGAAGGGCCTGTTTCCGTGCTGTCCAACTGTGCTTTAGGACCCCAAGAAGAGATTTTATGAATACATCAACATTTCACTTCAGTGATTAAAACTGAGGAAACAACGTAGCTAAAATGTTCCTGGGACAAACAGCGAAAAGCTGATGGGAACATAAATATGTGGCAGAGAAAGAGCCAATGCAACACTCAGCCTAACGTTGTCCAAGGTTACACCGGCATCACCGGACCATTCACCTGACATGTCCAGTATCGGTTTCCTCTCAGCTTGTGATTTCCAACAATCCCTTACAGATGCTTCTCTCCCTGAAGAACAAACAGATCATTCGCCCCCAAGAAAAAAGGTGATCAAATTCTTGCATTACTGCTGAACTTTGAGGCCAGATTCAGTTGCGGTCTTGAGAGAGGGCCCAGGTTACAGGTTTGTAGATTAATTGGCTTTGGTAAAAGATTGTGAGGTTGTACCTGTTGCTAGTGCATGGGGTGATCACTGGTCGGCACGGACTCAATGGGCCGAAGGGCCTGTTTCCGTGCTGTATCTCTAAAGTTTAAAGTTTACATCCCAGCTCCATGCAAGCAAACAATTCCATTGCCACCTGGTGTATATGACAATAAAATAATCAAAATCAAGACTCGTAAGTAATGCTTCTTCAGGTCCTCTATCCAGTTACTTATAAGTAATTTGTTCTTTCTTATCTATCATACTTCAACCTTTGAGCTCCAATCCTTATTCTGTAGGCGAAAACATATGTCCTCAACTCCTCTCTGAACCTCCTTCCAATTCAATTGCACTGCTTTCCAAATGAAAGGTTCTTCCTGTTCAGTTACCGGCTTCTCATCTTTAGGCACTTCATTGTCTTTTCCCCTCCTAAAAGCAGCTCCAACTTCGCCAGCCTCCAATTATAACTGCAATTCTCCAGCTCGGTTTAATGCTAACATATTATTTGTGTTGTGTGGTGCAAACACTTATCCAAACATATGGCACGGTGTCAGAGGTTGAATACACAATCCAGGCTGCTCTCACTCAGATGAGCTGATTATCAGATAAGACATTAAACCGAATGCCACACCTCCCCATCCCGAGAGTGCAAAAACTCCATAACACAAAGGTACAGAGAGGCCTGCCTTGCCTGTAACCAATGCCTCAGCTAACTGCAGGCCAACAGACCACTAGATCGTGAACTCACTGCTCCTCATACAAACTAACCGGGCAATAATTAGCTGTCGTTCTCAATCTTGCAACACCTACAGTGATCTCCATAATGTTTGGGACAAAAAAACCCCATCATTTATTTATTTGCCTCTGTACTCCACAATTTGAGATTTATAATAGAAAAAAATCATAAGTGGTTAAAGAGCACATTGTCAGATTTTATTAAAAGGTATTTTTATACAATTTGGTTTCACCATGTAGAAATTACAGCTGTGTTTATACATAGTCCCCCCCCCATTTCAGGGCACCATAATGTTTGGGACACATGGCTTCACAGGTGTTTGTAATTGCTCAGGTGTGTTTAATTGCTTCCTTAATGCAGGTATAAGAGAGCTCTCAGCACCTAGTCTTTCCATCAGCTTTGGAAACTTTTATTGCTGTTTATCAACATGAGGACCAAAGTTGTGCCAATGAAAGTCAAAGAAGCCATTATGAGGCTGAGAAATAAGAAAAACACTGTTAGAGACATCAGCCAAACCTTAGGCGTGCCAAAATCAACTGTTTGGAACATCATTAAGAAGAAAGAGAGCATTGGTGAGCTTACAAATCACAAAGGGACTGGCAGGCCAAGGAAGACCTCCACGCCTCTCTATAATAATGCAAAATCCACAAATACCTGTCCGACAGATCAGTAACACTCTTCAGAAGTCAGGTGTGGATTTGTCAATGACCACTGTCCGCAGAAGACTTAATGACCAGAAATACAGAGGCTACACTGCAAGATGCAAACCACTGGCTAGCTGCAAAAATAGGATGACCAGGTTACAGTTTGCCAAAAAGTACTTAAAAGAGCAACCACAGTTCTGGAAAAAGGTCTTGTGAACAGATGAGATGAAGATTAACTTATATAGAGTGATGGCAAGAGCAAAGTATGGAGGAGAGAAAGAGCTGCCCAAGATCCAAAGCATACCGCCTCATCTGTGAAACATGGTGGTGGGGGTGTTATGGCCTGGGTATGTATGGCTGCTGAAGGTACTGGCTCACTTATCTTCATTGATGATTCAATTGCTGATGGTAGTAGCATAATGAAATCTGAAATGTATAGACACATCCTATCTGCTCAAGTTCAAACAAATGCCTCAAAATTCATTGGTAGGCAGTTCATTCTACAGCAAGACAACGATCCCAAACCTACTGCTAAAGCAACAAAGGAGTTATTTCAAAGCGAAAAAATAGTCAATTCC